>NW_027278608.1:0-127500 GCF_030028105.1 Mobula birostris
GGCCTGCTTTCTGCTCTCTCCCGGTCCTGGCACTCACTGAAATCTGTCAGCCTGTTTCAGCGCCTCGCTGACTGAACCCTTTGTACGCCGCCGACTGAAAACATTAAACCCCGTCAATATCCTCTCCCGCTCCAAATCACAGCCCAGAACCCTTTGTGTTCAGTGTTGGTCTGGGCCGAGGTGTTGTCTCGGTGTGTGTGTGTTGGTCTGTGAGAGAGTGAGTGAGTGAGAGAGAGAGAGAGAGAGAAATCAGGGAAGGCTGGAGCTTGGAAGGGCTGAAATGGCGGATGCGTTTAAGAGCCTCACAAACAGACGCACAGACCAGACAAGATGGGGTGGCGGGTCCGAATTTCAGAATCAATTCCTTCTCTCTCTTAAACTGCCGCAATGGATGGCACGTATCAGGAGACAGCGAGTGTGTGAGAGAGACAGACAGAGAGAGAGAGAGAGACAGAGAAAGAAAGAGACAGAGAAAGAGAGAGACAGAGGAGAGAGTGAGGGAGAGAGAGATTGAGAGACACAGAGAGGGAAAGGCAGAGACATGGAAAGAGAGAGACAGAGTGGCTAGAATGGCCGACAGGCCTGGGGATGGGGAGCGGGGGTGGGGGAAGAAGGAGAGCGGGGGAAGAGAGAGAGAGATAGAGAGAGTGAGAGAGAGACAGAGAGAGAGATAGACATCGAAAGACAGAGAGACAGAGAGAGAGAGAGACAGACACACACACACACAGACAGTGTGGCTGGAAGAGTGGAACAGCCTACAGGCCTGGGAGGAAGGGAGATAAGGAGAGAGAGAGAGAGAGAGAGAGAGACAGCAAGATACACAGTCAAAGAAGGAGAACAGGAGAGACACACATGCACACACACAGATAGAGAGAGAGAGAGAGAGGAGAGAGAGAGGGATACAGAGTAGAGAGAGATGGCGAGGATGAGTGAGACGATGGATGGCGAGGGAGCTGAAGTAAGTGCAGGGGAGGGACAGAGGGAAGGGGCAGGGAGAGAGGGGAATGAGGGAAGGAGAGGGGGAGAGAGGTGTAGTGCAGAGCTGGAGGGAGACAGAGACAGGAGGTGGAGGGGGAAGGGTGGGAAGAGGAGGGGGGAAGGGTGGGAAGAGGAGGGAGGGAGGGAGGGAGGAAGAGAAAGAGAGAGGGATGGCGACAGAGGGACAGAGAGAGAGAGGAAGGGACAGAGACGGAGGGTGGAGGGGAGGTGGGGAGGGAGAGAGAGAGGGGAGGAAGAGAGAGAGGGGGATAGGGAGAGGGGAGGGAGGGAGAGAGGGGAGGGAGAGAAAAAGGGGAGGGAGAGAGGGGAGGGGGAGGGGGGAGAGAGAGGGGAGGAGGGTCATAGAGAGGAGGGTGAGAGAGAGAAGAGGGAGAGAGGAGGGAAGGATAGAGGGATAGGTGGGGTGGAGAGAGAGGGGGAGGGACAGAGACGGAGTGTGGAGGGGAAGGGACGGGGGTGGGAGAGAGGGGAGGGAGAGCGAGATGGACGGATGGAGGGGAGGGTGGGAGAGGTGGATGGAGACGGAGGGAGAGAGAGAGGTGGGGTGGTGAGAGAGGGGGAGGGACAGAGACGGGAGGTGGAAGGGAAGGGAAGGGACGGGGGTGGGGAGAGAGGGATGGAGACGGAGAGATAGAGAGAGGGAGGGAGGGAGGAAGGTCGGGGTGGAGAGAGAGAGAGGGAGGTACCGAGACGGGAGGTGGAGGGCGTTTTGGTGGAGGGGAGATCTGGCTGGGGTGGACCGGGAGCAGCTCGGAAGGGCTGGCCGGCGGCTGCGAGGCCGCAGCACCGACAGGACGGAGCCGGGGGACGGGGGGTGGACCCCGCCTGGGAGGGGATTCCATCAGCGGCCCCGGCGCCGGCGACTCGGGACCGGGATCCGGACCGACGACGCCCCCGCCCCGAAGGCCGCGATCGCGGACAACCCCCGGACCCCCAGCCCCAGCCTCCCTCGGCCGAGCCCCCCGTACCTTAAACCGCAGAAAGGCATCCCGTCCGGCCCGGGAAAACCCGGCGGAGCCCGCGGCTGCCCGCAACACCCGGCCCGGAGACTGCGGATGGGAGCGCTAATTCTGACGATTCGCCGCGATCCCTCAAAAAAAAACTCACTCCCATCCCCTCCCTAACCCCCCAGACTCACTCCGGTCCCTCCACCGTCCCTCAAACTCACTCCGATCCCTCCACCGTCCCTCAAACCCACTCCGATCCCTCCATAAACCCTCAAACACTCCGATCCTTCCCTGACCCCTCAAATTCACTCCAAGCCCTCCATCGTCCCTCAAGCTCACTGTGATCCCTCCATCGTCCCTCAAACTCACTCCGAACCCTCCATTGTTCCTCAAACCCACTCCGATCCCTCCATAATCCCTGAAACACTCCGATCCCTCCCTGACCCCTCAAATTCACTCCAAACCCTCCATCGTCCCTCAAACTCACTGCCATCCCTCCATCGACCCTCAAACTCACTCTGATCGCTCCATCGTTCCTCAAACCCACTCCAGTCCCTCCATCACCCCTCAAATTCACTCCGATCCCTCATAACCCCTGAATCTCACTCAGATCCCTCATAACCCCTCCAAACCCTCCACCGTCCCTCAAACCCATTGTGATCCCTCCATCACCCCTCAAATTCATTCCAATCCCTCCCTAACCCCTCAAACTCACTCCAATCCCTCAGTCGTCCCTCATACTCACTCTGATCCCTTCATCCTGCCTCAAATTCACTCCAATCCCTCCCTAACCCCTCAAACTCACTGCAATCCCTCTATCGTCCCTCAAAACTCACTCAGATCCCACCATAACCCCTCAAACTCACTCTGATCCCTCCCTATCCCCTCAAGCTCACTCCGATCCCTCCATCATCCATCAAACCCACTCCGATCCCACCATAACCCCTCAAACGCATTCTGATCCCTCCCTATCTCCTTAAACTCACACCAATCCTTCCCTAACCCCTCAAGACAATTCCAATCCTCCAGCTTGTTGTGAGTGGTCCAATCCCTCCATCGTCCCTCAAACTCACTCTAATCCCTCCATAACCCCTCAAACCCACTCTGATCCTTCCCTATCCATCAAAATCACTCCGAACCCTCCATTATTCCTCAAACCCATTCTGATCCCTCCTTAACTCCTCAAACCCACTCAAATCCCTCCATCGTCGCTGCAACCCTCCCAATCCCTCTATCGTCTCTCAAACTCACTCCAATCCCTCCCTAACCCCTCAAACCCACTCTGAACCATCCTTAACCCCTCAAACTCACTCTGATCCCTCCCTATCCCTTCAAAGTCACTCCAATCCCTCTATCATCTCTCAAACCTACTCTGATCCCTCTTTCATCCTTCAAACTCACTCTGATCCCTCCATAATCCCTCAAACTCATTCTGATCCCTCAATCATCCCTCAAACTCACCCCAATCCCTCCCTAACCCCTCAAACCCACTCTGAACCCTCCATAGCCCCTCAAACTCACTCTGATCCTTCAGTCATCTCTCAAACTCAATCCAATCCCTCCCTAACCCCTCAAACCCACTCTGAACCCTCCATAACCCCTCAAACTCACTCTGATCCCTCCCTATCCCCTCAAGCTCACTCCGATCCCTCCATCGTCCATCAAGCCCACTCCGATCCCACCATCGTCCCTCAAACACACTCCAACCCCTCCATAACCCCTCAAAACCCACTCCAAGCCCCCCTCCATCGCCTCTCTCACTACAATCCCGTCATCACCCCTCAAACCCACTCCAGTCCCTCCCTGACCCAGGGGTCAGAGGAGCAGGAATTGGCCGTCTCTAACCCGGAGGTCAGTGGGATCTTACCCCTCCCCCCCCCCGGGTCTCCATTCAACCTCGAACCCGTGACTTTTTGACCCGCCCCCTCCGCTCCTCCCCTTCCACCCCTTCCACCCCGTCTCTCTCCACCAACTCCCCTCTCCCCTAATCCTGTAAGCCCACGGGCATGGGTGCTGGGGTGCATGCGTGTCTTTGGGGGGTCTGTGTGCGTCAGTTTGCCCCTACCCTGAGGTCTAGGGGGAGGGGGGGAGTCAATCCCACCCACTGTCCCCCTCTCCCCATCCCACCTCCCCCTTCCTGTGTTACCTCCCTCTCTCTCACCCCTCCCTTCCCCCTCCTTCTCCCCCTCCCTTCACCCCTCCCCCTCCCTTTCCCTCTCCCCTCTCTCTCTCCTCCTCTCTTCTCTCTCTCTCTCTCTCTCTCTCTCTTTCTCACCCTTCTCCCCCCCCTGCCTCTCTCTTGTCCTTTCCCTCTCCCCTCTCCTCACCCCTTCTACTCCCCAGCCGGCTGGTCCCACAAAGTCTTGGAAACCGGAGGCAGTTGGCAGTCTCTCCCAAAGTTATTAACGTCACCGCTCCCACCAAGCACCCAGGACACGCTCTCTTCTCACCGCTGCCTTCAGGAAGGAGGTACGGGTGTGTCAGGACTTGCCCCACCAGGGTGGGGGACAGTTATAAGACGTAGGAGCAGAATTCGGCCCCCTGGCCCATCGAGTCTGCCCCACCCTTTAATCACGGCCGATCCTTCTCCCCCCCCCTCCCCCCACTATCTGCTCCTCAGCCCCATCCCCAGTTCCCGGCCTTCTCCCCGTAACCTTTGATGCCATGCCCAGTTAGGGACCTAACAATCTCTGCCTCAGATACACCCAACGTCCACAGCTGCCACGTGGCAACAAAATTCCACAAATTTACCACCCTCCGGCTAAAGAAATTTCTCCGCATCTCTGTTTTGAAAGGGCGCCCCTCTATCCCGAGGCTGTGTGCCCTCTTGTCCTAGACTCCCCCACCATGGGAAACGTCCTTTCCACATCCATTCTGTCGAGGCCTTTCAGGGATCTTTTCAACGAGATCCCCCCCACCCCCCCCCCCATCCTTCTGAAATTCCAGCAAGTACAGACCCATAGCCATAGAAACCATAGAAACTACAGCACAGAAGCAGGCCTTTTGGCCCTTCTTGGCTGTGCCGAACCATTTTCTGGCCAGTCCCACTGACCTGCACACGGACCATCTCCCTCCATACACCTCCCATCCATGTATCTGTCCAATTTATTCTTAAATGTTAAAAAAGAACCCGCATTTACCACCTCATCTGGCAGCTCATTCCATACTCCCACCACTCTCTGTGTGAAGAAGCCCCCACTAATGTTCCCTTTAAACTTTTCCCCCATCACCCTTAACCCATGTCCTCTGGTTTTTTTCTCCCCTTGCCTCAGTGGAAAAAGCCTGCTTGTATTCACTCTATCTATACCCATCATAATTTTATATACCTCTATCAAATCTCCCCTCATTCTTCTACGCTCCAGGGAATAAAGTCCTAACCTATTCAACCTTTCTCTGTAACTGAGTTTCTCAAGTCCCGGCAACATCCTTGTAAACCTTTTCTGCACTCTTTCAACCTTATTTATATCCTTCCTGTAATTTGGTGACCAAAGCTGAACACAATACTCCATATTCGGCCTCACCAATGCCTTATACAACCTCATCATAACATTCCAGCTCTTATACTCAATACTTCGATTAATAAAGGCCAATGTACCAAAAGCTCTCTTTACGACCATATCTACCTGTATCACCACTTTTAGGGAATTTTGTATCTGTATTCCCAGATCCCTCAAACGTTCCTCGTATGCTAACCTTTTCATTCCAGGAATTATCCCCTCTGGACCCTCTCCAATGCCAGCACATCTTTTCCACGATGAGGGGCCCGAAACTGTTCACAACACTCAAGGTGAGGCCTCACCAGTGCCTTATAAAGGCTCAGCGTCACATCCCGACTCTTGTAGTCTAGAACTCTTGAAACGAAGGCTGACACTGGCATTTTACTTCCTCACCACCGGCTCGACCCCGCAAGTTAGCCTTCAGGGTGTCCTGCACGAGGACTCCCAAGTCCCTCTGCACCTCGGAGTTTAGGATTTTCTCCTTGTTCAGAAAATAGTCCCGCTCGCTTATTTCTACTGCCAAAGTGCATTTTCCAACACCGTGTTTCATTTGCCCATTCTCCGAATCAGTCTCAGTCCTTCTCCCGGCTGTTAGCCCTCAACATAGAACATAGAACAGTACAGCACGGTACAGGCCCTCCAGCCCACAATGTTGTGCTGACCCTCAAACCCTGCTTCCCATATAACCCCCACCTTAAATTCCTCCATATACCTGTAAGGGGTTCCGGCGTATGTTAATCAAAATGGCTGCTTAGGGAATCAGAGTGGACGGCTATGTGCGGAGCCAAAGAGATGGGAGAGATTTTGACCAATTTCTTTTCTTCGGTATTCACTAAGGAGAAGGATATTGAATTGTGTAAGGTAAAGGAAACAAGAAAGGTTGTTATGGAAACTATAATGATTAAAGAAGAGGAAGTAATGGCGCTTTTAAGGAATATAAAAGTGGATAAGTCTCCAGGTCCTGACAGGATATTCCCTAGGACCTTGAGGGAAGTTAGTGTGGAAATAACAGGGGCTCTGACAGAAATATTTCAATTGTCATTAGAAACGGAGATGGTGCCGGAGAATTGGCGTATTGCTCATGTTGTTCCATTATTTAAAAAGGGTTCTGAGAGTAAACCTAGCAATTATCGGCCTGTGAGTTCGACGTCAGTGGTGGGTAAATGATGGAAAGTATTCTTAGAGATGGTACATATAATTATCTGGATAGACAGGGTCTGATTAAGAACAGTCAACATGGATTTGTGCGTGGAACGTCATGTTTAACAAATCTTATTGAATTTTTTGATGAGGTTACTAGGAAAGTTGACGAGGGTAAAGCGGTGGATGTTGTCTATATGGACTTCAGTAAAGCCTTTGACAAGGTCCCACATGGAAGGTTAGTTAGGAAGGTTCAATCGTTAGGTATTAATATTAAAGTAGTAAAATGGATTTGGCAGTGGCTGGATGGGAGACGCCAGAGAGTAGTGGTGGATAAATGTGTGTCAGATTGGAGGCCGGTGACCAGTGGTGTGTCTCAGGGATCTGTACTGGGTCCAATGTCGTTTGTCATATATATTAATAATCTGGATGATGGGATGATAAATTGGATTAGTAAGTATGCAGATGATACTAAGATAGGTGGAGTTGTGGATAATGAAATAGGTTTTCAAAGCTTGCAGAGAGATTTGGGCCAGTTAGAAGAGTGGGCTGAAAGATGGCAGATGGAGTTTAATGCTGATAAATGTGAGGTGCTACATTTTGGTAGGACTAATCAAAATAGGACATACACGGTAAATGATAGGGCATTGAAGAATGCAGTAGAACAGCGGGATCTAGGAATAATGGTGCATAGTTCCCTGAAGGTGGAATCTCATGTGGATAGGGTGGTGAAGAAAGCTTTTGGTTTGCTGGCCTTTATAAATCGGAGTATTGAGTATAGGAGTTGGGATGTAATGTTGAAATTGTACAAGGCATTGGTAAGGCCAAATTTGGAGTATTGTGTACATTTCTGGTCACCGAATTATAGGAAAGATGTCAACAAAATTGAGAGAGTACGGAGGAGGTTTACTAAAATGTTACCTGGGTTTCATCACCTAACTTACAGAGAAAGGTTGAACAAGTTGGGTCTTTATTCTTTGGAGCGTAGAAGGTTGAGGGGGGACTTGATAGAGGTGTTTAAAATTATGAGGGGGATTGATAAAGTTGACGTGGATAAGCTTTTTCCATTGAGAGTGGGGGAGATTCAAACAAGAGGACATGAGTTGAGAGTTAAAGGACAAAAGTTTAGGGGTAACACGAGGGGGAACTTCTTTACTCAGAGAGTGGTAGCTGTGTGGAACGAGAAGTGGTTGGGGCAGGTTCGATGTTGTCGTTTAAAGTTAAATTGGACAGCTATATGGACAGGAAAGGAATGGAGGGTTATGGGCTGAGTGCAGGTCGGGGGGACTAGGTGAGAGTAAGAATTCGGCACGGACTAGAAGGGCCGAGATGGCCTGTTTCTGTGCTGTAATTTTTATATGGTTATATGGTTATGTTAACATTAAAATGGCTTCTTCGTTATGTTAAATGCTGAGAAAGTCTTTGGCTAGCAATTTGCTTGGGTTATAGCAGATAGCAGGTGTACTATCAGCCAATGGGTGTCCATGTTATTCTTTCTTGGGGTGATAATGCTGTCTCATATGGCTGGGAACCAGGCGGTTTTGGCGGGGAGTCGGAGGAGAGACCGGGAGGACGACGGACGTGCGGGGAAAGCTCAGTTCGATCACTCCGAGTGGTCCCGAGCTGCGAGTGGACGGTGTCAGAATGGTCCCGAGGAGGTCCCCGAGCTCCAACGTGTGCACGAAGGAATTGAACTTTGATAAGTCTGGCCCCTTTTCCATTCCTTTTTGTTTTTGGTATTGAACTTCCATTAATCTCATAGATTTAGTAATATATAGTAGGTGTAACTGGCAGACCACAGTACGTGTGCTTACAACACTGTGTGTCTGACAGAGTGATCAGCAGCACTGGGGCTCCACAGGGGACTGTCTTGTCTCCCTTTCTCCTCACCATTTACACCTCGGACTTCAACTACAGCACAGAGTCTTGTCATCTTCAGAAGTTTTCAGATTGGAGGTGTAGTAGACAGTGAGGAAGGTTTTCAGAGCCTGCAGAGGGACTTGGACCAGCTGGAAAAATGGGCTGAAAAATGGCAGATGGAGTTTAATACTGACAAGTGTGAGGTATTGCACGTTGGAAGGACAAACCAAGGTAGAACATACAGGGTTAATAGTAAGGCACTGAGGAGTGCAGTGGAACAGAGGGATCTGGGAATACAGATACAAAATTCCCTAAAAGTGTCGTCACCGGTAGATAGGGTCATAAAGAGAGCTTTTGGTACATTGGCCTTTATTAATCGAAGTATTGAGTATAAGAGCTGGAATGTTATGATGAGGTTGTGTAAGGCATTGGTGAGGCCGAATCTGGAGTATTGTGTTCAGTTTTGGTCACCAAATTACAGGAAGGTGATAAATAAGGTTGAAAGAGTGCAGAGAAGGTTTACAAGGATGTTGCCGGGACTTGAGAAACTCAGTTACAGAGAAAGGTTGAATAGGTTAGGACTTTATTCCCTGGAGCGTAGAAGAATGAGGGGAGATTTGATAGAGGTATATAAAATTATGATGGGTATAGATAGAGTGAATGCAAGCAGGCTTTTTCCACTGAGGCAAGGGGAGAAAAAAACCAGAGGACATGGGTTAAGGGTGAGGGGGGAAAAGTTTAAAGGGAACATTAGGTGGGGCTTCTTCACACAGAGAGTGGTGGGAGTATGGAATGAGCTGCCAGACGAGGTGGTAAATGCGGGTTCTTTTTTAACATTTAAGAATAAATTGGACAGATATATGGATGGGAGGTGTATGGAGGGATATGGTCCGTGTGCAGGTCAATGGGACTAGGCAGAAAATGGTTCAGCACAGCCAAGAAGGGCCAAAGGGCCTGTTTCTGTGCTGTAGTTTCTATGGTTCTATGGTTCTATGGTTATGGTTCTATGACTCTGCCAGAGTTGGATGCATCAGCAAGGGAGATGAGGCTGAGTACAGGGCTACGGTGGGAAACTTTGTCACATGGTGCGAGCAGAATTATCTGCAGCTTAATGTGAAAAAGACTAAGGAGCTGGTGGTAGACCTGAGGAGAGCTAAGGTACCAGTGACCCCTGTTTCCATCCAGGGGGTCAGTGTGGACGTGGTGGAGGATTACAAATACCTGGGGATACGAATTGACAATAAACTGGACTGGTCAAAGAACACTGAGGCTGTCTACAAGAAGGGCCAGAGCCGTCTCTATTTCCTGAGGAGACTGAGGTCCTTTAACATCTGCCGGACGATGCTGAGGATGTTCTACGAGTCTGTGGTGGCCAGTGCTATCATGTTTGCTGTTGTGTGCTGGGGCAGCAGGCTGAGGGGTAGCAGACACCAACAGAATCAACAAACTCATCCTTAAGGCCAGTGATGTTGTGGGGATGGAACTGGACTCTCTGACGGTGGTGTCTGAAAAGAGGATGCTGTCCAAGTTCGTGTCATCCGCAAACTTGGAGATGCTGCATTTAATTCCCTCGTCCAAGTCATTAATATATATTGTAAACAACTGGGGTCCCAGCACTGAGCCTTGCGGTACCCCACTGGTCACTGCCTGCCATTCTGAAAAGGTCCCGTTTATTCCCACTCTTTGCTTCCTGTCTGCCAACTAATTCTCTATCCACATCAATACCTTACCCCCAATACTGTGTACTTTAAGTTTACACACTAATCTCCTGTGTGGGACCTTGTCAAAAGCCTTTTGAAAATCCAAATATACCACATCCACTGGTTCTCCCCTATCCACTCTACTAGTTACATCCTCAAAAAATTCTATGAGATTCGTCAGACTTGATTTTCCTTTCACAAATCCATGCTGACTTTGTCCGATCATTTCACCGCTTTCCAAATGTGCTGTTATCACATCTTTGATAACTGACCCTAGCATTTTCCCCACCACTGATGTCAGGCTAACCGGTCTATAATTCCCCGGTTTCTCTCTCCCTCCTTTTTTAAAAAGCGGGGTTACATTAGCCACCCTCCAATCCTCAGGAACTAGTCCAGAATCTAAAGAGTTTTGAAAAATTATCACTAATGCATCCACTATTTCTTGGGCTACTTCCTTAAGCACCCTGGGATGCAGACCATCTGGCCCTGGGGATTTATCTGCCTTTAATCCCTTCAATTTACCTAACACCACTTCCCTACTAACATGTATTTCTCTCAGTTCCTCCATCTCACTGGACCCTCTGTCTCCTACTATTTCCGGAAAATTATTTATGTCCTCATTAGTGAAGGCAGAACCAAAGTAATTATTCAATTGGTCTGCTATGTCCTTGCTCCCCATAATCAATTCACCTGTTTCTGTCTGCAGGGGACCTACATTTGTCTTAACCAATCTTTTTCTTTTCACACATCTATAAAAGCTTTTACAGTCAGTTTTTATGTTCCCTGCCAGTTTTCTCTTATAATCTTTTTTTCTCTTTCCTAATTAAGCCCTTTGTCCTCCCCTGCTGGGCTCTGAATTTCTCCCAGTCCTCAGGTGAGCTGCTTTTTCTGGCTAACTTGTATGCTTGTTCTTTGGAATTGATACTATCCCTAATTTCCCTTGTCAGTCACGGGTGGACTACCTTCCTTGATTTATTCTTTTGCCAAACTGGGATGAACAATTGTTGTAGTTCATGCATGTGATAATGGTGAGACTCTTGGCAGTGTGGAGGATCAGAGGAATCTTGGGGTCTGAGTCCATAGGACACTCAAAGCTGCTGTGCAGGTTGACTCTGTGGTTAAGTAGGCGTACGGTGTGTTGGCCTTCATCAATCGTGGGATTGAGTTTAGGAACCGAGAGGTAATGTTGTAACTATATAGGACCCTGGTCAGACCCCACTTGGAGTACTGTGCTCAGTTCTGCTCACCTCACTACAGGAAGGATGTGGAAGCCATAGAGAGGGTGCAGAGGAGATTTACAAGGATGTTGCCTGGATTGGGGAGCATGCCTTCTGAGAATAGGTTGAGTGAACTCAGCCTTTTCACCTTGGAGCGACGGAGGATGAGAGGTGACCTGACAGAGGTGTACAAGATGATGAGAGGCATTGATCATGTGGATAGTCAGAGGATTTTTCCCAGGACTGAAATGGTTGGCACGAGAGGACATAGTTTTAAGGTGCTTGGAAATAGGTACAGAGGAGATGTCAGGGGTAAGTTTTTAACTCAGAGAGTGGTGGGTGCGTGGAATGGGCTGCCCACAACAGTGGTGGAGGTGGATACGATAGGGTCATTTAAGAGACTCCTGGATGGCTACATGGAGCTTAGAAAAATTGACGGCTATGGGTAAAGCCTAGGTAGTTCTAAGGTAGGGACATGTTCAGCACAGCTTTGTGGGCCGAAGGGCCTGCATTGTGCTGTAGGTTTTCTATGTTTCTACGTTTAAGTTTGGTGATGTGTACTTCTTATCGGAATTTTGCATGCTGGCGTGGACCGCCGAATCCTGTTTTCGTGATATCCTTAGAAGCTTTATCTGACTGCTTGTGTAGATTTTTAACGTCTGTTGTCCCTCCTGTCGTCTGAAGTGTTAATCTTTTTCTTTTTCTTTTTTCAATCTTTTCGTTAATTTCATAAAATGAAAACATAACAAAGCAAAAATACAAGTAGTAGGAGATACATTGTTACAGTTAAAACGAGTAAATGTAAAACAATATGGTATAAATTGACGAAGCTCCCAATCGTGTAGAATAACAATGAGTAATACAAAGCAAAAAAAAACTGAAGAAAAATCATGAAAAAGAAAAAAAAATAGAAAAAAAACCCCATCTGATGCTGAGAGGATGCAGGGTGACTTGGATAGGTTGGGTGAGTGGGCAAATTCATGGCAGATGCAACTTAATGTGGATAAATGTGAAGTTATCCACTTTGGTGGCAAAAATAGGAAAACAGATTATTATCTGAATGGTGGCCGATTAGGAAAAGGGGAGGTGTAACGAGACCTGGGTGTCATTATACACCAGTCATTGAAAGTGGGCATGCAGGTACAGCAGGCGGTGAAAAAGGCGAATGGTATGCTGGCATTTATAGCAAGAGGGTTCGAGTACAGGAGCAGGGAGGTACTACTGCAGTTGTACAAGGCCTTGGTGAGACCACACCTGGAGTATTGTGTGCAGTTTTGGTCCCCCAATCTGAGGAAAGACATCCTTGCCATAGAGGGAGTACAAATAAGGTTCACCAGATTGATTCCTGGGATGGCAGGACTTTCATATGATGAAAGACTGGATCGACTAGGCTTGTACTCGTTGGAATTTAGAAGATTGAGGGGGGATCTGATTGAAACGTATAAAATCCTAAAGGGATTGGACAGGCTAGATGCAGGAAGATTGCTCCCGATGTTGGGGAAGTCCAGAGCGAGGGGTCACAGTTTGAGGATAAAGGGGAAGCCTTTTAGGACCGAGATGAGGAAAAACTTCTTCACACAGAGAGTGGTGAATCTGTGGAATTCTCTGCCACAGGAAACAGTTGAGGCCAGTTCATTGGCTATATTTAAGAGGGAGTTAGATATGGCCCTTGTGGCTAAAGGGATCAGGGGGTATGGAGGGAAGGCAGGTACAGGGTTCTGAGTTGGATGATCAGCCATGATCGTACTGAATGGCGGTGCAGGCTCGAAGGGCTGAATGGCCTACTCCTGCACCTATTTTCTATGTTTTCTATGTTTTCTATCCCCCCCCCAAAAAACTAAACTAAACAGAATTAGTAAACTAAACTAAAAGACTTGGGCAATACTAACAAATTGAAAATGGGAAAAAAGAAAACCTCAGTGTCGACGACTCCATTCCTCTCAACCAACAGTACAGAGAAATAAAACAAGTTTGGAAATGGTCAAATTACATCAAATGAAAACGCTGATTGAATGGCCTCCAAGTTTTTTCAAATCTAATAGAAGGGTCATAAACCGCACTTCTAATTTTTTTTTCCAAATTCAAACATACCATAGTTTGTGAAAACCAGTGATATACAGTAGGAGGGGTAATCTCTTTCCAATTCAGCAAAATGGATCTTCTAGCCATTAGAGTAAGAAATACAATCATCCTGCGTGCTGAAGAGGTTAAATAATTTGATTCTATCATTGGTAATCCAAAGATAGCAGTAATTGGATGGGGTTGTAAGTCTGTATTCAAAACCGTGGAAATAATTTCAAAAATATCTTTCCAATATTTTTCCAACAAAGGACATGACCAAAACATGTGAGTTAAAGAGGCTATCTCGCAATGACATCTATCACATATTGGATTAATATAAGAATAATAACGAGATAGTTTCTCTTTGGACATATGAGCCCTGTGCACTACTTTAAACTGTATCAACACATATAGAGGATAAATTAACCAATTGAAGAATTTTTTCCCATTTTTCAATCGGTATAATAATCTTAAGTTCTCTTTCCCAGTCAGCTTTAATTTTATTAGCAGCATCAGGGCATAAATTCATAATTATATTATATATAATTGCTACAACACTTTTCTGTGAAAGATTTAAATCTAAGATTTTTTCCAAAGTGTCCATTGGATATGGATGTGGAAAATTAGGAGAAACAGTAATTAAAAAGCTTCCAATCTGTGGATATCTAAAAAAGCGAGATCGGGGTAAGCTATATTTATTAGAAAGTTGATCTAAGCGCGATCAGGGGTGTGCGTGATGTTTTCTGAAATCCGGCATTTCAGTTCTTCTGTTTCTTGGTAAATTTTCCAGGTCAGCTTCAGATATTATGCCAAACGAGCACGTTCATATGGGTATCAGAAAAGTGATGATTACCTTTGGTATTTTTTTGTTTACTGCTTGGCAGGTTTTCTTAAGCCTGGAAGTAAATTCTGTCCAAAGTCTTCTCTTTATCACACTATGATCCATTTTCTTTGCTCGTTGAGATCTTTGCTTGTTTCACATCTATCCGTCGGTCGGATTGACGGTGGGTGGGGGGGAGGGGGGTACGACTTGTCTAACAGATCGGGATCGGTGCTCTCCACGGACCCAGTGCCGACACTCCCACCGATTCCTGACCTTTGGGAGGAGGAGGAAGCAAGCAAAATGAAATGCTGGAGGAACTCAGCGGGCATCCATGGAGGAGAGAAAGATGGTCGCCGTTTCGGGCCGAGACCCTTCGGCAGGAATTGGTGCAATCGAAAGTCTCCCGTCAACTGGGAATTGTGGTGGAGGGCATGTTTGGCAACTGGGAACGTCACGGATGGGAGAGGCAACGGATAATTGGGAATAGGATGGAGGAAACATCAGGCCGTTGTGGTAGAATGAATTGGGGATGGGAATGGGGTGGAAGAGATACGGGATAATCGGGAATGGGAATGGGTTGGGAGTTGTCTAATGAATTGGGAATGGGACGGTTGGGAATTGTCTAATGAAATGGGAATGGGATGGAGGAGGTGCTGGATAATTGGGACTGGGAATGGGCTGCGAATTGTCTAATTAACTGAAAATGGAATGAGTTGGGAGTTGTCTAGTGAATTGGAAAAGGGAATGTGTCGGGAATTGTCTAATGAATTGAGAATAGGAATGTGCTGGGAATTGTCTAATGAATTGGGAATGGGACTGGGTTGGAGGAGGTGCCAGACAATTGGAGATGGAATGGGTTGGAATTGTCTAATGAATTGGGAATGGGGTAAAGGAATCGGACGGCAGAGGGGAAGAAGCTGTTCCTGAATCGCTGAGTTTGTGCCTTCAGGCTTCTGTACCTCCTCCCAGATTGTAACAGTGAGTAAATGGCATATAATGGCATATTAGACACACACACACACACACAAATATTCACATATATACATACATACACATACACACACACTCACACACACAAATATTCAGACACACACATACATACACACATTCAGACACACACACAAATATTCAGACACACTCATACATACACATACACACACACTCAGACACACACATACACACACACTCACACACAGAAATATTCAGACATACATACACACACAAATATTCAGAGACATACACATACACACATACTTTCACACACACTCAGAGACACTCTTACACACACACACACACACACACACACATACACATACACACTCAGACAAATGCACACACTCAGACTCACACACACACGGACCCTGCCTTGAGCAGCTGGATCCTGGACTTCCTGTCATATCACCGGCAGGTGGTAAGAGTGGGCTCCCTCACCTCTGCCCCTCTGACTCTCAATTCGGAAGCCCCTCAGGGCTGTGTCCTAAGCCCCCTCCTTTACCCTCTGTATACCCATGACTGTATTGCCACCCACAGCTCCAATCTGCTAATTAAATTTGCTGACGACACTACAGCGATTGGCCTTATCTCAAACAATAACGAGGCAGCCTACAGAGAAGAAGTCATCACCCCGACACAGTGGTGTCAAGAAAGCAGCCTCTCCCTCAACGTCGCCAAAACAAAGGAGCTGATTGTGGACGACAGGAGGACTGGAGATGGGCTAACCCCTATTGACATCGATGGATCTGGGGTTGAGAGGGTGAACAGCTTCAAATTCCTCGGTATAAACATCACTGAGGATCTCGCGTGGTCTGTACACACCGGCCGTGTGGTGAAAAAAGCAGAACAGCATCTCTTTCACCTCAGACGGTTGAGGAAGTTTGGTATGGGCCCCCCCAAATCCTAAGAACTTTCTACAGGGGCACAACTGAGAGCATCCTGACGGGCTGCATCACTGCCTGGTACGGGAACTGTACCTCCCTCAGTCGCAGGACTCTGCAGAGAGTGGTGCGGGACAGCCCAGCGCATCTGTAGATGTGAACTTCCCAATAATCAGGACATTTACAGAGACGGGGGCGTGAAAAGGGCCCGAAGGATCATTGGGGATCCGAGTCACCCCCAACCACAAACTGTCCCAGCTGCTACCGTCCGGGAAACGGTACCACAGCATAAAAGCCAGGACCGACAGGCTCCGGGACAGCTTCTTCCACCAGGCCATCAGACTGATGAACTCACGCTGATTTGAGTGTACTCTATATTACCTTGACTGTTCTATTTATTATAAATGATTATAAATTACTATGATTACACAGTTAGACGGAGACGTAACGTAAAAGATTTTTACCCCTCATTTGCTTGAAGGATGTAAGAGGTGAAGTCAATTCATTCATTCTCATACCCTGCAGACCTGGGAGGAGGTGCAGCGGCTAACGGACTGGCGCAGAGCCAACAACCTGTCTCTGAATGTGAACAGAACAGAAGAGACGGTCGTTGACTTCAGGAGGACACGGAGCAACAGCTCTCCGCTGAACATCGACGACTCCTCCGTCGAGATCGTGACGAGCACCAAATTTCTTGGTGCTCACCTGGCGGAGAATCTCACCTGGTCCCTCAACTCCAGCTCCACAGCCAAGAAAGCCCAGCAGCGTCTCTACTTTCTGCGAAGGCTGAGAAAAGTCCATCTCCCACCCCACCCCATCCTCACCACATTCTTACAAAAGTTGTATCGAGAGCATCTTGAGCAGATGCATCGCGGCCCGGTTCGTGAATTGCACCGTCTTGGATCACAAGACCCTGCAGCGGACAGTGAGGTCAGCTGAGGAGATCATCGGGGTCTCTCTTCCCATCATTACAGACATTTACACCACACGCTGCATCCGCAAAGCAAACAGCGTTATGAAGGACCCCATGCACCCCTCATATAAACTCTTCTCCCTCCTGCCATCTGGCAAAAGGTACCGAAGCATTCGGGCTCTCACGACCAGACTGGGCAACAGTTTCTTCCCCTGAGCCATCAGACTCCTCAATATCCAGAGCCCGGACTGACACCAACCTACCGTCCTCTACCGTCCTGACGAAGGGTTCCGGCCCGAAACGCCGACCGATCTTTTCCACGGATGCTGCCCGACCTGCTGAGTTCCTCCAGCGTGTTGTGAGTGTTGCTACCGTCCTCTACTGTGCATATTGTCTTGTTTATTATTTATTGTAGTGCCTGCACTGTTTTGTGCACTTTATGCAGTCCTGGGTCGCTCTGTAGTCTGGTGTAGTTTTGTGTTGTTTTTTACGTAGTTCAGTGTAGTTTTTGTATTGTTTCATGGAGCACCATGGTCCTGGAAAACGTCGTCTCGTTTTTACTGTGTACTGTACCAGCACTGATGGTCGAAATGACAATAAAAAGAGACTAGACTTGAGTTTTGCCGCCCTTCTCTGGACCCAATCCAGTGGCTTTCCCAGCCCTCACACAACACCGAGGCCGGGGCTGTACACAGTACTCGAGGCCGTGGCCCCCACAGTCAGGCTATGCAACTTACACATAAGAGCGCCGATGTTGCGGGCCGAATCGGGTCCTGCAGGAGCTGGAAACCCGGAGCAGCGCGCACAAAGACGCCGGAGAGGCTGGGCAGGGTGAGGCAGCGCCCCTGGGTGGCTGTCGGGAAGAGGCTGTGTACCTCTGCGGCCGCTCCCCTCGATGGTGGGCACACCGCTTTGGAGTCGGTCGTGGGCAGTGGGGGGCGTGGGTGGGGGAAAGCGACCCACCAGAGGAAAGCCGTGACTCAGAAGGGAAGTGGGGGGGGGGGGGGGAAGGGAAGAGGACTGTAGTTGTGATAGGTAGATGGATGGATGGAAAGATAGATTGATGGATAGATAGAAAGTCAGATGGGTAAAAAGATACGAGGGGTGATTGATAAGTTCATAGCCTAAGTTAGTCATAGTCATAGTCATACTTTATTGATCCCGGGGAAAATTGTTTTTCATTGCAGTTGCACCATAAATAATTAAAAAGTAATAAAACCATAAATAGTTAAATAGTAATATGTAAATTATGCCAGGAAATTAGTCCAGGACCAGCCTATTGGCTCAGGGTGTCTGACCCTCCAAGGGAGGAGTTGTAAAGTTTGATGGCCACAGGCAGGAATGACTTCCTATGATGCTCTGTGCTGCATCTCGGTGGAATGAGTCTCTGGCTGAATGTACTCCTGTGCCCAACCAGTACATTATGTAGTGGATGGGAGACATTGTCCAAGATGGCATGCAACTTGGACAGCATCCTCTTTTCAGACACCACCGTGAGAGAGTCCAGTTCCATCCCTACAACATCACTGGCCTTGCAAATGAGTTTGTTGATTCTGTTGGTGTCTGCTACCCTCAGCCTGCTGCCCAGCACACAACAGCAAACATGATAGCACTGGTCACCACAGACTCGTAGAACATCCTCAGCATCATCCGGCAGATGTTGAAGGACCTCAGTCTCCTCAGGAAATAGAGACGGCTCTGACCCTTCATGTAGACAGCCTCAGTGTTCTTTGACCAGTCAAAGAAGGAGTCAATTTTAGAAAACCTAGCACACTTATCTTTTTCCTACATGTACACCCTTAGTCCAGCGGTCGTGGTGCACACGGGATCCCTTCTTCGTAGAGGTCGGCGTCTTGGACCTCCAGCAAGTGGTCGACAGCAGGGGTGATTGATAAGTTCGTGGCCCAAGGTAGAAGGAGATGAGTTACTAACTTCAAACTTTCTGCATTTTCACTCAAAAAGAGTTGAACTGCACGTGCACGTAATGAGAGCTGTGTAGCCCATCTCCTTCTACCTTGGACCACGGACTTACCAATCACCCCAGCTGCCGACCACTTACTGGAGGTCTAAGACGCCGACTCCTACATAGATTGGATCCGTGTGCTCCACGGCCGCTGGACTAAGTGTGTAAACGCAGGAAAAATAAATGTGCTAGGTTTTCTAAAATTGACTCCTTCTACCTTGGGCCAGGAACTTATCAATCACCCCTCGTAGATGGTTGGATAGATGGATGAATAGATGGGTGGATAGATAGATGGATAGATAGATAGAAAGACAGATGGATAGATAGATAGATAGATAGATAGATAATAGATAGATAGATAGACAGACAGATAGATGGATAGTTAGATATATGGATAGATAGATAGATAGATAGATAGACTGTCAGATAGATGTATAGATAGATAGACGGACAGATAGATGGATGAACAGATGAATGGATAGATAGGTGGATAGATAGATAGATGGTGGCATCCGTTAGTCTTACGGGGCCATGGAACTGCTCCTGGAAAGTCTTCACTCTCCAGGGCGCAGGCCTGGGCAAGGTTGTATGGAAGACCGGCAGTTGCCCATGCTGCAAGTCTCCCCTCGCCACAACAGCGATGTTGTCCAAGGGAGGGGCACCGGGGCCGATACAGCTTGGCACCGGTGCCGTCACAGGAAGTTGCCAGAACGAAGTAGAAGGCAACGTCGGGCTGCCTCAGGGACTCCAGCTCCAGGTTTGTCCTCGGGGTTTACTCCCGAAGCCTTTCCCATGAGTGGATATGGCCGCAAGGCGGCGGAGGCTTGAAATCAGAGTTTTCCCTCTCTTAGATGGGCTGCCTTCCCAGGCTGACGAGCTCATCTACCGAAAGATGGATATATAGATAGCTAATAGATAGATAGTTGGATAGATAAGAGCCTATGGAATTACAGGAAAGTTACATACGTGGATAGAGCGTTGGCTGACTGGCAGGAAACAGAGTGGGAATAAAGGAATCCTATTCTGGTTGGCTGCCGGTTACCAGTGGTGTTCCACAGGGATCCGTGTTGGGGCCGCTTCTTTTTACATTGTACATCAACGATTTGGATTATGGAATAGATGGTTTTGTGGCAAAGTTTGCTGACGATACGAAGATAGGTGGAGGGGCCGGTAGTGCTGAGGAAACGGAGAGTCTGCAGAGAGACTTGGATAGATTGGAAGAATGGGCAGACAAGTGGCAAATGAAGTACAATGTTGGAAAGTGTATTGTTATGCACTTTGGTAGAAGAAATAAACGGGCAGACTATTATTTAAATGGGGAGAGAATTCAAAGTTCTGAGATGCAACGGGACTTTGGTGTCTTCGTACAGGATACCCTTAAGGTTAACCTCCAGGTTGAGTCGGTGATGAAGAAGGCGAATGCAATGTTGGCATTCATTTCTAGAGGAATAGAGTATAGGAGCAGGGATGTGATGTTGAGGCTCCATAAGGAGCTGGTGAGACCTCACCTGGAGTACTGTGGGCAGTTTTGGTGTCCTTATTTAAGAAAGGATGTGCTGACGTTGGAGAGGGTACAGAGAAGATTCACTAGAATGATTCTGGGAACGAGAGGGTTAACATATGAGGAACGTTTATCCGCTCTTGGACTGTATTCCTTGGAGTTTAGAAGAATGAGGGGAGACCTCATAGAAACATTTCGAAAGTTGAAAGGCATGGACAGAGTGGATGTGGCAAAGTTGTTTCCCATGGTGGGGGAGTCTAGGATGAGAGGGCATGACTTAAGGATTGAAGGGCGCCCATTCAGGACAGAGGTGCAAAGAAATTTTTTTAGTCAGAGAGTGGTGAATCTGCGGAATTTGTTGCCACGGGCAGCAGTGGAGGCCAAGTCATTGGGTGTATTTAAGGCAGAGATTGATAGGTATCTGAGTAGCCAGGGCATTAAAGGTTATGGTGAGAAAGCAGGGGAGTGGGACTAAATGGGAGAATGGATCAGCTCTTGATAAAATGGCGGAGCAGACTTGACGGCCGAATGGCCGACTTCTGCTCCTTTGTCTTATGGTCTTATAATATATGGATAGAAAGATGGATTGATGTTAAATAGAAAGACAGACGGATGGATGGATGGATGGGTAGATGGATAGAAAGATAAATGGATAGATCGATACTTTACCATAGAACCATAGAAACTACAGCACAGAAACAGGCCCTTTGGCCCTTCTTGGCTGTGCCGAACCATTTTCTGCCTAGTCCCACTGACCTGCACACAGACCATATCCCTCCATACACCTCCCATCCATGTATCTGTCCAATTTATTCTTAAATGTTAAAAAAGAACCCGCATTTACCACCTCGTCTGGCAGCTCATTCCATACTCCCACCACTGTCTGTGTGAAGAAGCCCCCCCTAATGTTCCCTTTAAACTTTCCCCCCCTCACCCTTAACGAATGTCCTCTGGTTTTTTTCTCCCCTTGCCTCAGTGGAAAAAGCCTGCTTGCATTCACCCTATCTATACCCATCATAATTTTATATACCTCTAGCAAATCTCCCCTCATTCTTCTACGCTCCAGGGAATAAAGTCCTAACCTATTCAACCTTTCTCTGTAACTGAGTTTCTCAAGTCCCGGCAACATCCTTGTAAACCTTCCCTGCACTCTTTCAACCTTATTTATATCCTTCCTGTAATTTGGTGACCAAAACTGAACACAATACTCCAGATTCGGCCTCACCAATGCCTTACACAACCTCATCATAACATTCCAGCTCTTATACTCAATACT
Source organism: Mobula birostris (assembly GCF_030028105.1). Classification (NCBI taxonomy): domain Eukaryota; kingdom Metazoa; phylum Chordata; class Chondrichthyes; order Myliobatiformes; family Myliobatidae; genus Mobula; species Mobula birostris. Next base: position 21,772 of record NW_027278608.1, read on the forward strand.
TCGATTAATAAAGGCCAATGTACCAAAAGCTCTCTTTACGACCCTATCTACCTGTGACGACAGTTTTAGGGAATTTTGTATCTGTATTCCCAGATCCCTCTGTTCCACTGCACTCCTCAGTGCCTTACCATTAACCCTGTATGTTCTACCTTGGTCTGTCCTTCCAACGTGCAATACCTCACACTTGTCAGTATTAAACTCCATCTGCCATTTTTCAGCCCATTTTTCCAGCTGGTCCAAGTCCCTCTGCAGGCTCTGAGAACCTTCCTCACTGTCTACTACACCTCCAATCTTTGTATCATCAGCAAATTTGCTGATCCAATTTACCATATTATCATCCAGATCATTGATATAGATGACAAATAACAATGGACCCAGCACTGATCCCTGTGGCACGCCACTAGTCACAGGCCTCCACTCAGAGAAGCAATTCTCTACCACCACTCTCTGGCTTCTTCCATCGAGCCAATGTCTAATCCAATTTACCACCTCTCCATGTATACCTAGCGACCGAATTTTCCTAACTAACCTCCCATGCGGGACCTTGTCAAAGGCCTTACTGAAGTCCATGTAGACAATATCCACTGCCTTTCCTTCATCCACTTTCCTGGTAACCTCCTCGAAAAACTCCAATAGATTGGTCAAACATTTACCTACCACGCACAAAGCCATGTTGACTCTCCCTAATAAGCCCCTGTCTATCCAAATGCTTGTAGATTCTGTCTCTTAGTACTCCCTCCAATAACTTACCTACTACTGACGTTAAACTCACCGGCCTATAATTTCCCGGATTACTTTTCGATCCTTTTTTAAACAACGGAACAACATGAGCCACTCTCCAATTCTCCGGCACCTCACCCATAGACAGCGACATTTTAAATATTTCTGCCAGGGCCCCCGCAATTTCAACACCGGTCTCCTTCAGGGACCGAGGGAACACCCTCTCAGGTCCCGGGGATTTATCCACTTTAATTTTCCTCAAGACAGCAAGCACCTCCTCCTTTTCAATCTGTACAGTTTCCATGGTCTCACTACTTGATTCCCTCAATTCCATAGATTTCATGCCAGCTTCCTTAGTAAATACAGACGCAAAAAATCTATTTAAGATCTCCCCCATTTCCTTTGGTTCCGCACAAAGCCGACCACTCTGATCTTCAAGAGGACCAATTTTTTCCCTTACAATCCTTTTGCTCTTAATATACTTGTAAAAGCTCTTTGGATTATCCTTGACTTCGACTGCCAAGGCAACCTCATGTCTTCTTTTAGCCCTCCTGATTTCTTTCTTAAGTATTTCCTTGCACTTCTTATACTCCTCAAGCACCTGATTTATCCTCTGTTTCCTATACATTTCACATAACTCCCTCTTCTTCTTTATCAGAGTTGCAATATCCCCTGAGAACCAAGGTTCCTTATTCCTATTCACTTTGCCTTTAATCCTGACAGGAACATACAAACTCTGCACTCTCAAAATTTCCCCTTTGAAGGCTTCCCACCTACCAATCACATCTTTGCCAGAGAACAACCTGTCCCAATCCACGCTTTTTAGATCCTTTCTCATTTCTTCAAATTTGGCCTTCTTCCTGTTCAGAACCTCAACCCCAGGACCAGATCTATCCTTGTCCATGATCAAATTGAAACTAATGGTGTTATGATCACAGGAACCAAAGTGCTCCCCTACACAGACTTCTGTCACTTGTCCTAATTCGTTACCCAACAAGAGATCCAATATTGCATCCCCTCTAGTTGGTCCCTCTATATATTGATTTAGAAAACTTTCCTGAACACATCTTACAAACTCTAAACCATCTAGATCCCTAACAGTATGGGAGTCCCAATCAATGTATGGAAAATTAAAATCCCCTACCACCACAACTTTATTGATCCTAAAGGAAATGTCGGTGTCACGGTCCCATTACAAGGGCACAGACTTACAAATATCAGGAGAGAAGTAAGAAAGAAAAAAAAAAGTTACTTCAGGCAGTCTAGCAGGAGGGGGTCATCACCTCCCCGGGTATCGGTTGACTCGTTATAGAGCTCAGGGTAAGAATGACCTCAAACAGTGCTCTTTGGAGCTGTCCAGTTGTCCCAGTCTGTTACTGAAAGTTCTCCTCTGTTCAGCCAAGGTGGCACACAGAGGGTGGGAAACATCGTCCAGAATTGCCAGGATTTTCCGGAGGCTGCTTTGTTCTACCACAGCCTCCGGTGTGTCCAGTTTGAGTCCTGTAACAGAGCCAGCCTTTCCAATCAGTTTATCGAGCCTGTTGGCATCACCCGCGTAGATGCCATTGCCCCAGCACAGCACTGCACTGGCGACAACGGACTGGTAAAATATGCCAAGGAGAGGCCTGCACACTGCAAAGGGCCTCAGTCTCCTCAGGAAGCCGAGGCGACTCTGGCCCTTCTTGCACACACTCTCCACTCGGGTCCACGTCCTCTCCGTCAATAGAGACAGGGAGCAGGGCAGGCTCAGTCTTCACCATCTCCTTTGTCTTACTGGTGCTGAGCTGCAGATGATTCAGCTTGCGCCGTTTGGAACAGTCCTCCACCGGGGCCCCTGTATTCACCCTCCCGTCCTCCCTTTATACACCCAGATACTGCCGAGTCGGCAGAGGATCTCCGCAGGCGACGCGACTCGGTGTCGCGGCTGAAGTCCGAGGTGTACAGGGTGAACAGGATGGGCGCCAATACAGTCCCCCGTGGATACTGTCGGCAAGGGAGCAACGAGCGGCCAGGGGGAAGGCCCAGAGCCCGGGTCTCTTCCACTGCGCCTGGCTCCGTGGCCCAGAAGGGGAAGTCGTCGTCGCGGCTCTCCCTCGAGGTCGGGGATGATGGTCTTCGCTCTATTGATCTACTTACCGGCTCTCAAGTGGCCTATGAGTCCAATCTTGGCTCTGAAAGTTCTCCTGCGTTCAGGACAGGTAGCTCCAGACGGCAGATTGGGCTTCGGTTGTTGCTGCCTCTCTTTCCATTTTCTTCTCTTTCCTTCTAATTCTGCACATCTGTTGGCTTCGAAAGTTGCTGTCCCTTCTCGGACGACGGCTTGCCAGAGTTCCCTGTCCTTGGCATTGGTTTCCCAGTTGTCGATGTCGATGTTACATTTTCGTCACGTTGGCTCTTAAGACATCTTCGAATCTCTTCTGTTGTCCGCCTCTTTCACGCTTGCCCTCTTTGAGCGGGGAGTAGAAGATTTGTTTCGGCAGACGTTCGCCTTTCATCCGAACAGCATGACCGCTCTTGATGACGTGTTCTTGATGACGTAGGTTCTTGATGACGTAGGCTTGATGCTTGAATTTCCAGCATCTGCGGAATTCCTCGTGTTTACAGCTTCAATGTTTGTTTTTGCTGCATTTAGCACGCCGACGTTGCTTCTTCTGATATTTAAGACGTTTTGAAGACAGCGCTGATGGAACTTTTCAGGTGCCTTCAGATGCCGTCGGTATGTTGTCCAGGTTTGTGATGCATACAGGAGCGTGGGGATCACCACAGGTTATCGCACTTCAAGAAGCACACGATACTTCACAAATCAGCCAACTGATTCCAGTGGCATGGAAACCACGACGACTGGAGCTGATGGATTTGTTGCAGCCTTCATCCGCCTCCACAGCCGTTGAGTTCGAAGCAACTTCGTCCGCCTGTCCCGCCGTTGCGGTCTTGGTTGGATTGCTCTTTGTCACGGACCTCACCCTCGTCCTTACCGCCATGGGGTGACCCTACCAGGAGCATAGCTCCAGACGGCATCGCTCTCGGGCTCTCAGGACCACGCAAGCCTCTCCACCGCGGCAGGGTGATGATCCACGGAGAGGAGTGCCGTAGCGATCAGGGATCCCATAACCCGGGGTCAGGGGCGGCTCGGACCGGCTCCACGGCGGCAGGGCGAGGCGCCGGGAGGTCGCGGTTGACGCGGACGCCAACGACCGGGGTCGGGGAAGGGACCCGGCCCTGGAAAAGGTGGTGGTGGTGGTGGTGGTGGTGGGGGGGAAGCTTACCACGCGGTGGTGATGCAACCGGATGCAGTGTGCGTGCGTGTGGCGAGACCGCGGGGGAGCAGAGGCTGACGGTCGGGGCGACAGTTCTGTTCAGCTCGACGATCCTGTCGGGGCAGGGCAACCAGAGGTCGGCGGGCCTGACGTTTGAGGGCATCGAATCGGTTGAGAAGAAGCCCATAGCTGGGAGCTCAACGGCCAAAGGGTACACATCGTGTCTAGAGGACGGGCCGGGGTGGCCCTGTTGGGTTTTCAATTAAAAAATCAGATCATTAGAACGAGGTGACATACGATCGGAAGGTGTAGAATTATGGGCAAAAAGAGCCGGGTGGGAGTCGCCTACAGGCGCCCGAGCAGCAGCCAGAATGTTTCAAAAGGTACATTTAATGCCGAAGAAATGACGATAGACAATAGGTACAGGAGTAGGCCATTCGGCCCCTCGAGCCAGAACCGCCATTCACTGTGATCATGGCCGATCATCCCCAATCAGTATCCAGTTCCTGCCTTATTCCCATAACCTTTGATTCCACTATCATTAAGAGCTCTATCTAACTCTTTTTTGAAAGCATCCAGAGAATTGGCCTCCACAGCCTTCTGGGGCAGAGCATTCCACAGATCCACAACTCTCTGGGTGAAAAAGTTTTTGCTCAGCTCCGTTCTAAATGGCCTACCCCTAATTCTTAAACTGTGGCCTCTGGTTCTGGACTCACCCATCAGCGGGAACATGTTTCTTGCCTCCAACGTGTCCAGTCCCTTCATAATCTTATATGTTTCAATCAGATCTCCTCTCATCCTTCTAAATTCCAGAGTATACAAACCCAGTCACACCAATCTGTCAACAGATGACAGTCCCGCCATCCCGTGAATTAACCTCGTGAACCTACGCTGCACTCCCTCAATAGCAAGAATGTCCTTCCTCAAATTTACAGACCAAAACTGTACACAATACTCCAGGTGTGGTCTCACCAGGGCCCTGTACAGCTGCAGAAGGGCCTCTTTGCTCCTATACTCAACTCCCCTTGTTATGAAGGCCAGCATGCCATTAGCTTTCTTCACTGCCTGCTGTACTTGCATGCTTACTTTCAGTGACTGATGTACAAGGACACCGAGATCTCGTTGTACTTCCCCTTTTCCTAACTTCACACCATTTAGATAATAACCTGCTTTCCTGTTCTTGCCACCAAAGTGGATATCCTCACATTTATCCACGTTAAACTGCATCCGCCCACTCACCCAGCCTGTCCAAGTCACCCTGCACTCTCATTACATCCCCCGCACATTTCACACTGCCACCCAGCTTTGTGTCATCTGCAAATTTGCTCATGTTACTTTTAATCCCGTCATCTAAATCATTAATATATATTGTAAATAGCTGCGGTCCCAGCACCGAGCCTTGCGGTACCCCACTAGTCACCACCTGCCATTCTGAAAGGGACCCGTTAATCCCTGCTCTTTGTTTCCTGTTTGCCAACCAATTTTCTATCCGTGTCAGTACCCTACCCCCAATGCCATGTGCTCCAATTTTGTCCACTAATCTCCTGTGTGTATAGATAGATAGATATACTTTATTAATCCCGAGGGAAATTTGGTTTTGTTACAGCCGCACCAACCAAGAATAGAGCGTAAGCATAGCAATACAAAAACCACAAACAATCAAACACCAAAACGCAAACTATGCCAGATGGAAAATAAGTCCAGGACCAGTCTATTGGTTCAGGGTGTCTGACCCCGGGAGGAGCTGCACGCTCGATGGCCACAGGCAGGAACGACCTCCCGTGCCGCCAAGTGTTGTATCCCGGTGGAATGTGGCCGAAGTCCAACAGTAAAAAGTTCAATATCCGGTCTACAAACACGGTCCTTGATCGTAATATGACCCGGATTGCACCATCTGTTGTTAACCGGAACAGTACGCTCCTTTACGCTTACCGCTCTCAGTGCACTACCGGTCAGCCCAAATGGTCTGGAAGCCGTCCAAGCAGAAGTTTTGATCGGAAGTGTCCTCGTGCAGCCCCGTTCCAGTGAAACACATAACACTGCACTCCTGAAATGTTCTCTGACGCCTGGCTAGCGCCGTGAACTCGTCCATTTTATTACCCACCGAACTCCTCTTCTCCATCAGGCTCTGTTGTCTCGACCCGGTCCTCTTTCCTCGACTTTGTGATTCCCCCTCTGCATCCTCTGTGTGTTTTCCTCCAGATTTCAGCAGGGGTGTCCGCCGCTCTGCTCGCTAAACCATAAATATGTACAATATACACCCCGAAATTATTTTCTTCGAAAACATCCACTGAAACAGAGGAGTGTCCCTAAGAGGGAATGACATTTAAATATTAGAACCCCAAAGTCGCCCCCAGAGCTCCCCCTCCCACGCATAAGCTGCGACCACACCCCCCCCCCACCAGCAAAAAAAGGCATCAGCACCTCCTCTTGCCCCACCGAGCACCCAAGCGTGCAGCAAAGCACCAGTAAAGACACGGCTTTGCAGTACCCCAAAGACTACTCGTTCACCCGGTATTCGACATACCACAGGCTCTCTCTCTCTCCCTAATAAGGGAGAAAGGGGTGTCTCTGTTTCACAGCGAGAGGAGAGACATAACAAACAACCCGGCGATTTACGATGCTAAAAGTCCTTTGCGTCGCTTTTTCCCGGGCTCTGTGCACAAAGAACTCGGATCTCCGGGCACTCGACCGGCAGCCAGCTCGCTGCTTTCGATCCTCCGTCTCCCACGACACACCGATTTCCCGCGGAGGCACCCACCTGGAGTCCGCCCGCCTCCAGAGCCACGGAAATCCCGGAACCTCGAAGGCGCGCTAGTCTTCTGGGCTGCGTCCTTGGCATGTCGAATGCCAGCCGGTCGTGAGACCCCGAGAGCAGGCCCCATTCCGGCAAAGAACTGATATCAGCGTGTAACTCCAGGTCAGGCTCTTCAAAAGAGAGGGAAAAATAGAGATATTAAAGATAGAAATAGAGCTGTTTCCGAAGGTGCAAACAAAGGAGTCGCCATTAAGTGCCATCGTTCTCTAGGCGCTGTGCAATGAACCAGATTTGATTAGGGAGCTTGAGATAAAGGAACCCTGAGGAGGCAGTGATTATAGTGCGATCGAATTCACTCCGCAGTTTAAGGCGGACAAGGTAAAGTCGGATCTATCAGCATTACAGTGGAGTGAAGGGAATTACAGAGGTGTCAGAGAGGAGCTGGCCAAAGTTGGTTGCAAGGGAACACTAGCAGGGATGATGGCAGAAAGTGAAAGGCAGCAGAAAAGCTAAAGAGAGGACATATGATAGAACAAAACGTAGTGGGAAGTTAGAGGATTGGGAAGCTTTGAAAGACCAACATAAGGCAACTGAAAAAGTTAATAAGAAGGTAAAGATGGAATACAAGAGTAAGCTAGCCAAAAGTGCCAAAGAGGACACTAAAAGTTTTTTTTTCAGATATATAAGTCTAAAAGAAAGGCAAGAGTGGATATTGGACGCTGGAAAATGTCACTAGAGTGGAGGACAAAGAAATGGCAGAGAAATTTGATGTGTATTTTGTATCAGTCTTCATTGTGAATGCCAGAATTTCGAGAGTGTCAGGGGACAGAAGTGAGTACTGTTGCTATTCCTGAGGAGAAGGTGCTTGGGAAGCTGGAAGGTCTGAAGGTAGATGGGTCACCTGGACCAGATGTTCTACATCCCAGGGTTCTGAAAGAGGTAACACAACAGATCGTGGAGGCATTAGTAATGATCTTTCGATAATGTTTAGATTCAGGCTTGGTTCCGGAGGACTTGTAAGTTCCAAAAGTGACTCCACACTTTACGAAGGGAGGGAGGCAGCAGAAAGGAAATTATGGGCTGGTTAGCCTGACCTCAGAGGGTCGGGAAGACGGTTGGGGTCGATTGTTAAGGGTTAGCTGCCGGGGTTACTTGGACGCACATAATAAACTAGGCCAAAGTCAGCAAGGTTTCCTTAAGAGGAATCTGTTGGAATTCTTTGCTGATGATATGAAGATAGGTGGAGGGGCCGGTAGTGCTGATGAAACAGAGAGTTTGCAGAGAGACTTGGACAGATTGGAAGAATGGGCAAAGAAGTGGCAAATGAAGTACAATGTTGGAAAGTGTATGGTAATGCACTTTGGCAGAAGAAATAGACTATTACTTAAATGGGGAGAGAATTCAAAGTTCTGAGATGCAACGGCACTTGGGAGTCCTCGTGCAGGATACCCTTAAGGTTAACCTCCAGAGTGAGTCGGTGGTAAAGAAGGCGAATGCAATGTTGGCATTCATTTCCAGAGGAATAGAGTATAGGATCAGGGATGTGATGTTGAGGCTCCATAAGGAGCTGGTGAGACCTCACTTGGAGTACTGTGGGCAGTTTTGGTCTCCTTATTTAAGAAAGGATGTGCTGACGTTGGAGAGGGTTCAGAGAAGATTCACTAGAATGATTCTGGGAATGAGAGGGTTAACATATGAGAAACGTTTATCCGCTCTTGGACTGGATTCCTTGGAGTTTAGAAGAATGAGGGGAGACCTCATAGAAACATTTCGAATGTTGAAAGGCATGGACAGAGTGGATGTGGCAAAGTTGTTTCCCATGATGGGGGAGTCTAGGATGAGAGGGCATGACTTAAGGATTGAAGGGCACCCATTCAGAACAGAAATGCGAAGAAATTTTTTTAGTCAGAGGGTGGTGAATCTATAGAATTTGTTGCCATGGGCAGCAGTGGAGGCCAAGTCATTGGGTGTATTTAAAGGCAGAGATTGATAGGTATCTGAGTAGCCAGGGCATCAAAGGTTATGGTGAGAAGGCGGGGGAGTGGGACTAAATGGGAGAATGGATCAGCTCATGATAAAATGGCGGAGCAGACTCGATGGGCCGAATGGCCGACCTGCTTTTTTATCTTATGATTTTATGGTCTTTGTACTCCCTCTATGGCAAGGATGTCTTTCCCTAATCTGAGGAAAGACATCCTTGCCATAGAGAGAGTACAAAGAAGGTTCACCAGATTGATTCCTGGGATGGCAGGACTTTCACATGATGAAAGACTGGATGAACTGGGCTTGTACTCGTTGGAATTTAGAAGATTGAGGGGGGATCTGATTGAAACGTATAAAATCCTAAAGGGATTGGACGGGCTAGATGCAGGAAGATTCTTCCCGATGTTGGGGAAGTCCAGAACGAGGGGTCACAGTTTGAGGATAAAGGGGAAGCCTGTTAGGACCGAGATTAGGAAAAACTTCTTCACACAGAGAGTGGTGAATCTGTGGAATTCTCTGCCACAGGAAACAGTTGAGGCCAGTTCACTGGCTATATTTAAGAGGGAGTTAGATGTGGCCCTTGTGGCTAAAGGGATCGGGGGTATCGGGGGAAGGCTGGTACAGGGTTCTGAGTTGGATGATAAGCCATGATCATACTGAATGGCGGTGCAGGCTCGAAGGGCCGAATGGCCTACTTTTACACCTATTTTCTATGTTTCTTTGAAGAAATAATGAGGATAGGGAAAGAAAAATCGGTTGATGTTGTGTACTTGGACTTTCAGATGGCTTTGACAAGGTGCCCCACACGAGGCTGCTGAACAAGCTGCTGGTATTACAGGAGAGATTCTAGCGTTGATAAAGCCGTGGCTGATTGACAGAAGGAAAAGGGTGGGAATAAAGGGAGCCTTTCCGTTTGGTTGCCGGTGACTAGTGACAGTCCGCGGGGGACCGGTACAGGAACCGTTTCTTTTTACGTTATATGTCAATGACATGGACGGCAGAATTGATGGCTCGGTGGCCGGATTTGTGGACGAAGATGGAAGGAGGGGCAGGTAGTGTTGAGGAAGCAGAGAGTCTACAGAAGAATTCGGGGAGATTTGGAGAACGGGCAAAAAAGTGACAGACGGAATATAGAGTCGGAAAGTGTACGGTCGTGTATTTGGCAGAAGGAATGAAAGCCATTGACTATTTTCTAAACAGGAAGAAAATTCAGAAATTGGAGGCGCAGAGAGGGACTTGGGCGTCCTTGTGCAGGATTCCCTAAAGGTTAACTTGCAGGTTGAGTCGGTGGTGAGGAAGGGAAATGCGATGTTTAGACTAGATTTAGATTATGAGGACACTCAGTCCTCGTTTCTTGTCATTTAGAAATGCATTCATGCATTAAGAAATGATACAATGTTTCTCCGGAGTGACATTACAGAAAACAGGACAAACCAAAGACTAACACTGACAGAACCACATAATTATAACATATAGTTACAGCAGTGCAAAGCAATACCATAATTTGATAAAGAACAGACCATGAGAACGGTAAAAAAAGAAGTCTCAAAGCTCCCATCGATTCCTGATAGTCCCCGATAGCAGGCGACAGAAGGGAGAAAATCTCTCTGCCATAAACCTCCAGGCACCGACAACTGTCGATGCATTGGAAGCACCCGACCACAGCCGACCATGAGTCATGAGACCAATGTAAGTTTTTAATATTTCCTATCGATTTGTACTCCAGGGAGGGGGAAGCGCAGAATCAAATATCGCTGTGACGATTGTACGTTCCGGTATCAATTGTTTGGCGACAATAAAGTATAACGTATAATTATTTTGTGTTTCATATTTGTGATCATTTTGTAGAGATCTGTTCTCACTCTGACACCAAAGAGTCTTTCCCTGACGATCCGTGTCAAAAAAGGCCAAATTAAATCCATTGTGATTCAATGTTGTGAAACAATAAAATATGAACACTTCCAAGGGGTGGTGAATACATTTTCAGGGGCTGTATTGACCTCAATATCGCCCACCCCACACAAAAACTAGAAGATCACCCACGTGAACGTCAAACTCCGACCCCCACTTCCCCCCACCCCGCTCGGCCGCCGATCGGCGACAAGAGAAAAAGGGCGAGAACACGAGGGAAAAAAACTCGCCGCGCCGAAGACGGGCCGATGTGAACGCTGGTTCGCTTGGGCCGGAGACCAAATCCTCTGCTGTCAGGCGAGGTTTCGGGCCGAGATCTTTCTTCAGGGCTGAAAAGGAAGGGTGGCGGGGGGTGGGGCTGGGGGGCCGGGAGGCAGGATGAGAAAGTGGTGGTGGGATGCACGGGAGACCATAAGACCATAAGACAAAGGAGCCGCAGTCGGCCATTCGGCCCATCGAGCCTGCTCCGCTATTTTATCATGAGCTGATCCATTCTCCCATTTAGTCCCACTCCGTCCGCCTTCTCACCATAACCTTTGATGCCCTGGCTACTCAGATACCTACCAATCTCTGCCTTAAATACACCCAATGACTTGGCCTCCACTGCTGCCCGTGGCAACAAATTCCACAGATTCACCACCCTCTGACTAAAAAAATTTCTTCGCATTTCTGTTCTGAAAGGGCGCCCTTCAATCCTTAAGGCGTGCCCTCTCATCCTAGACTCCCCCATCATGGGAAACAACTTTGCCACATCCACTCTGTCCATGCCTTTCACTATTCGAAATGATTCTATCAGGTCTCCCCTCATTCTTCTAACTCCAAGGAATACAGTCCAAGAGCGGATAAACGTTCCTCATATGTTAACCCTCTCATTCCCGGAATCATTCTAGTGAATCTTCTCCGTACCCTCTCCAACGTCAGCACATCCTTTCTTAAATAAGGAGACCAAAACTGCCCACAGTACTCCAAGTGAGGTCTCACCAGCGCCTTATAGAGCCTCAACATCACATCCCTGCTCCGATACTCTATTCCTCTAGAAATGAATGCCAACATTGCATTCGCCTTCTTCACCAGCGACTCAACCTGGAGGTTAACCTTAAGGGAGAGGAAGGGGGGAGAAGTTGGAATGGGACGGCAGAGGGGAAGAAGCTGTTCCTGAATCGCCGAGTGTGTGCCTTCAGGCTCCTGTACCTCCTCCCTGATGGTAACAATGAGAAGAGGGCACTTCCTGGGTGATGGAGTGTGTGTGTGTGTGTGTGTGGGGGGAAGTGTCCTTAATGTCGGACGGACGACGCCTCTTTGAAGCACCGCCCTTTGAAGGCGTCCCGCAAGCTGTCGTGCGGGGGGGGGCGATGGCAGTGGGTGTAGCTCTCGGCGGAGGTCGAGTAGAGTGTCACAGTACCAGAGAGAGAGAGAGAGAGAGAGAGAAAGAGAGGGGGGGAGGGGGAGAGGGAGAGGGAGAGATAGAGAGAGGGAGGGAGGTACGGGAGGGAGAGGGGGAGAATGAGGGAGAGAGAGATGGATAGAGAGAGAGGGAAGGGAGGGGAGGGGCGGGGGGAGAGGAAGAGGGAGATGGAAAGAGAGGGAGAGAGAGAGAGATAGAGAGAGAGGGAGAGAGAGAGAGAGAGATGGGGGAGGGGGAGAGGGAGAGGGAGAGATAGAGAGAGGGAGGGAGGGACGGGAGGGGGAGGGGGAGAATGAGGGAGAGAGAGAGGGAAGGGAGGGGAGGGGCGGGGGGAGAGGAAGAGGGAGATAGAAAGAGAGGGAGAGAGAGAGAGATAGAGAGAGAGGGAGAGAGAGAGAGAGAGAGATGGGGGAGGGGGAGAGGGAGAGGGAGAGATAGAGAGAGGGAGGGAGGGACGGGAGGGGGAGGGGAAGAATGAGGGAGAGAGATATGGATAGAGAGAGAGGGAAGGGAGGGGAGGGGCGGGGGAGAGGAAGAGGGAGATGGAAAGAGATGGAGCGAGAGAGGTAGAGAGAGAGAGAGAGAGAGAGAGAGAGAGAGAGAGAGAGAGAGCAGTGCAGACTGGTGCCGGGAGAGGGGGGTGGGGGTGAGAGAGACAGCAGTGCAGACATGTTGCGGGGTGCGGGGTGGGCACGACGAGGCAGACCGCAGGTTCTGGAGTCCGTCCTTTGAGAGAGCCAACAACCGTGGGATCGACGCATGGCGTGATGAGGCTTTATCTTGCAGAGGGTGACATCAGGTTAAATTGACACACACATTCGAGACTAGTGTATTTGTTTTTTGGAGAAAAGAGATTTTTGTTTGTAATTTTGTGTGCCCGTCGCGTTAATTCTTACAACTTAAACCTGAACAGGACCTTCAGCCCACGATGCTGCGCTCAGAATTGGAAGGCTCAAATTCGCTTTTCGGTCGGCTGGAGAGTCGGGGGAGGGGGTTAGGTTGAAGGGAGTCCGGGCCAAGAGCAAGGCCTGTCGGCCCTGATTAAGGGGTTAGGACGGGGAGAAGGGTGTCCTGAGTGCGGAAGAGGGCCCTGGAGTGGGTCAGAGCCCCGGAATAACACGCCAGGGTCTCGGATGAACTATTCAGTCGGCGCCTGATCGGGGCCGAGAATAACGGGCTCGAATCCGGAATAAAGTTCGGAGGGGGTCCGACAATAAAGTGTCTGAGTCTAGAACTGAGATTCAGGGATGAGGCCGGGCAAACCCTCTCGTGCCCCGAACTTGGCGATAATCTTTGTCAAAGATCTCCGGCCTGCCAGCGGTCATTTGGAGCAGAAATGACTACCGATTGGCGAATTACCAGCGATAATTATGATTTTGTTTTAAAAGGAAAAAGGAACAAGACTTGGTGCTTCTTTGCATCAATTCATCGTTCCGATTGAAGTTTGCAGCAGACACGGAGCGGTGCAGGCCCTTCGGCCCGCGATGTCGTGCTAGCCCTTTAACCCACTCCGAGATCAGCCCACCCCTGCGCTTCCACTTAACTCTTCGTTTTCCACCGTGTCTGTCTCGGAGTTTCTCAAACGTCCCGAGCGTGTCTGCCTCGGGCACCACGGACCCAAAAAAAATCTCCCTCTGACATTCCCCCCAGAGGGACAGAGAGGGGAGGGGGAAAGAGAGTGGGGAGAGCGAGGGGAGAGAGAGAGGGGGGGAGAGGGGAAGGGTGGAGAGTGCAAGAGGAGAGAGAGTGGGCAGAGGGGTGAGAGGGAGCGAGAGGGCAAGAGAAAGGGCGAGAAGGTGCTGTTAAGGGGAAGGAGGAAGTCGCGGAGATGGGGATGGGCGTAGGGAAGGAACGGAGGGGGTGACAGGGACGAGGAGGAACAATGGGGGGAGGGGGCAGAGGGAGGGGGAGAGGGGAAGGGAGAGGACCAGCCGGTGGTGTTTAGGGGAAGAAGGGGGTCGTGGAAATGGTGATGGGCTTAGGGGAGAGAGGGAGGGGGGTGGCGGGGAAGCGGAGGGGCGATGGGGGAGGGAGAGGGGGGGAAGAAAGTAATGAGAACGGGCAAAGAGGGAAAGAGAGGTTAGAGAGTGGGGAGAGCGAGGGGGAGAGGGGCAGAGAGGGGAGAGGACGAGAGAGAGTGGGGGAGGGCGAGGAGAGAGGGGAGGGAGTGGGGTGAGAACAGGAGAGAGAGAGTGGTTAGAGAGATGGGGATGATAGAGGGAAAGGCAGAAGAGGAGTTGGTGGTTTAGGGAAGGGAGGGGGTAGCAGGGATGGGGATGGGCATAGTGGAGGGAGAGAGGGGTTACAGGGACGTGGAGGAGCAATGGGGAGGGGGGACAGAGAGGTTTAGAGAGAGAGGGTGAGAGGGGGAGATAGGGAGACGGGAGTGAGCGGGGCAAGAGAGGGGGAGAGCGCCGGGAGAGTGTAGGGGAGAGAGAGGGGGGAGGGAAAGGGAGAGGACGAGGTGTTGGTGTTTAGGGGAGGGAAGGGGTTGCAGAGATGGGGTTGGGCGTGGGGGAGGGAGGGAGCGGTTAACGGAGACATGGTGTGACGATGGGAAGAGAGAGAGAGAGGGCAGAGAGATTAGGGGTGAGAGGGTGGAGAGAGAGGGGGAGACAGTAGGGAAGAGAGAGGGGGAAAGAAAGTAGGGGAGAGAGAGTAGGGGAGAGAGGGGAGAGAGAAGGGGCAGAGAGGAGGAAGAGAGTGGGGGAGAGAGAGGGAGGAAGGGGAGAGAGAGAGGGGGCAGAGAGAGGGGGTGGAGAGAGAGGGGGAGAGGGGGAGAAGGGGGGTGGAGAGTGGAGGAGAGAGGGCGGAGAGAGGGTGGAGAGAAAGTGGGGTAGAGAGAGGGAGAGAGAGGGGGAGATGGGGGACAGAGAGTGGGAGAGAGAGAGTGGGGAAGAGAGGGGGAGAGAGAGGGAGGGAGGGGAGAGAGAGTGGGGGGGAGAGAGAGCGGAGCTGGGGCCAGGATTGTACCCCCGCACCCACCCCCGCCCCGGGGACCCTGTCACCTCCCTCCCCGGCCCGCCCTGTCCCCGGCAGCCATCTACCGACTCATCACAACCCCAGTGTTTGCGGAGGGCCGGCCCTGTAAAAGGTCCCCCCTGCGGGCGAAAACTAACGATCGCTGCCCTCGGCTGGGGGGCGGGGGCCGGGCGCTTACCGGCAGCGATGTTTGCGTGGGAGGTTCGTTGACACCGCTTTCTCTGCCGCCTGCCGGCGGGGTCAAGCCCGCGAATTGCTGAGTCGTCGATACTACAGCGTCCATGTGGAATTTTACCAGCCGTCCAGGTACAGAGTCCGCGATGGACCTCCTGCCCTATAAAAGTAGGTCCCCCAGCACCCCTCACTCGTCAGTCAGCTCGGGTGAGGGTTGGTGCTTGGCAATCCGCAGAGAGAAGGAGGGAGACAGTCGTCAGCATGTGGTTAGTCGATCGTGTGGAGGGAGCTTCACTCTGTGTCTGACCCCGGGAGTATGTGATGGGACGGTGTGGAGGGAGATTAACTCTGTGTGTCTGACCCCGGGAGTGTGTGATGGGACGGTGTGGAGGGAGATTCACTCTGTGTGTCTGACCCCGGGAGTGTGTGATGGGACGGTGTGGAGGGAGATTCATTCTGTGTGTCTGACCCCGGGAGTGTTTGATGGGACGGTGTGGAGGGAGATTCACTCTGTGTGCCTGACCCCGGGAGTGTTTGATGGGACGGTGTGGAGGGAGATTCACTCTGTATGTCTGACCCCGGGAGTGTATGATGGGACGGTGCGGAGTGAGTTTTAATTAACTCAAACATTTTAATTTTTCCAGGTTCCTGGTTTTGAACTTTGTGGCCGTCTTCTCCTTGGTGGCTTCTGATCATCACATCGGTAGGCACCTTCCAAGCAGCAAAATGTTCCTCGCGGTAGAACTGATCAAAGAGATTGTGATGTCTGTGTCCTGCTCGGGTTCAGAGTTGACTTGCTCTTGGTCCGAGACTACCCCACGATAGGAAACATCCTCTCCACATCCACTCTATCTGTGTCCTCTGGTCCTAGACTCCCCTACTACAGGAAACATCCTCTCCACATCCACTCTATCTGTGTCCTCTGGTCCTAGACTCCCCCATTACAGGAAACATCCTCTCCACATCCACTCTATCTGTGTCGTCTGGTCCGAGACTCCCCCACTACAGGAAACATGCTCTCCACATCCACTCTATCTGTGTCCTCTGGTCCTAGACTCCCCCCACTATAGGAAACATCCTCTCCACATCCCCTCTGTCTAGGCTTTAAATATTCGATAGGTTTCAACGAGGTCACCCCTCATTCTTCTGAATTCCAGTGAATACAGGCCCAGAGCCGTCAGAAGCTCTTCATATGAGAAACCATTCAATCTAAGAGTCATTTTTGTCAATCTCCTCTGAGCCCTCTCCAGTTTGAGCACGTCCTTTCTCAGAGAAAGGGCCCAGAATTGCTCACAATACTCCAAGTGAGGTCTCACCAGGGCTTTATAAAGCCTCAACATTACATCTTTGCTTTTATATTCTAGTCCTCTCGAAATTAATGCCAACCTCGCATTTGCCTTCCTCGCCACCGACACAGCCTGCAAGTTAACCTTCACGGAATCCTGCACAAGTCCCTTTGCCCGTCCAATTTCTGAGTTTTCTATCTGTTTAGAAAATAGTTTAGGCCTTTATTCCTTCTGCCAAAGCGTATGACCGTCCACTTCCCGACTCTGCATACCATCTGTCACTTCTTTGCCCGTTCTCCTCATCTCCCCAAGTCCTTCTGTAGACTCCCTGCTTCCTCAGCGCTACCTGCCCCTCCTCCCACCTTCACCTCGTCCGCAAACCAGGGCATCACAGCAGGCCATCACTTCCGTCATCCATATCATTGACATATAACGCAACTAGCAAGCGTCCCCAACACAGGCGCACGGGTCACCGGCAGCCAGCCAGAACGGGCTCCCTTTCTTCCCACTCTTTGCCTGCTGCCAGTCAGCGGCTGCTCTATCCATGATGGAATCGTTCCTGCAATACCAAGGGCCCGCAGTTTGTCAGGCAGCCTCATGTGTGGCATCTTGCCAATGGCCTTCTGAAAATCCAAGTACGCAACGTCAACCGATGCTCCCCTGTCTATCTGGCTTGTTATTTCTTCAAAGAATCCCAACAATAGACAATTGACAATAGGTGCAGGAGTAGGCCATTCGGCCCTTCGAGCCAGCACCGCCATTCACTGTGATCATGGCTGATCATCCACAATCAGTATCCAGTTCCTGCCTTCTCCCCATATCCCTTGACTCCGCTAACTTTAAGATCTCCATCTAACTCTTTCTTGAAAGCATCCAGAGACTTGGCCTCCACTACCTTCTGGGGCAGAGCATTCCACAGATCCACAACTCTCTGGGTGAAAAAGGTTTTCCTCAACTCCGTACTAAATGGCCTACCTCCTTATTCTCAAACTGTGGTCTCTGGTTCTGGACTCACCCAACATCGGGAATATGTTTCCTGTCTGTAGCGTGTAGAATCCCTTAATAATCTTACATGTTTCAATCAGATCCGCTTTCATCCTTCTAAATTCCAGTGTTTACAAGCCCAGTCGCTCCGATCTTTCAACATATGACAGTCCCGCCATCCCGGGAATTAACCTCGTGAACCTACACTGCACTCCCTCAATAGCAAGAATGTCCTTCCTCAAATTTGGAGACCAAAACTGCATATTATACTCCAGGTGGGGTCTCACCAGGACCCTGTACAGCTGCAGAAGGATCTCTTTGCTCCTATACTCAACTCCCCTTGTTATGAAGGCCAGCATGCCATTAGCTTTCTTCACTGCCTGCTGTACCTGCATGCTTACTTTCAGTGACTGATGAACAAGGACACCTAGATCTCGTTGTACTTCCCCTTTTCCTAACTTGACACCATTCGGATTGTAATCTGCCTTCCTGTTCTTGCCACCAAAGTGGATAACCTCACACTTGTCCACATTAAACTACATCTGCCCACTCACCCAACCCGTCCAAATTTCCCTGCATTCTCATAACACCCTCCGCACATTTCACACTGCCACCCAGCTTTGTGTCATCTGCAAATTTGCTAATATTACTTTTAATCCCTTCATCTAAATCATTAATATATATTGTAAATAGCTGCGGTCCCAGCACCGAGCCTTGCGGTACCCCACTAGTCACCGCCTGCCATTCTGAATGGGACCCGTTAATCCCTACTCTTTGTTTCCTGTCTGCCAACCAATTTTCTATCCATGTCAGTACCCTACCCCCAATACCACAAGCCAGGCTAGATTTTCCATTGAGGAAACCATGCTGACGATGACCTGTTTTATCTTGTGCCTCCACGTACCCCGAAACCGCACCCTCATCCTGTCACAGGTTTATCAAACTCCGGTCGGGCCACACTTGGAGCAGTTCTGGTCGCCCCGTTGCAGGATGGGTGTTGGGGGCGGCGGGAGGGCTCTGGAGAGGGTGCAGGATTAGAGTGCGTGAGCTGTAACGTGAGGCCGAGCAAACTTTGTGCAGTTCTGGTCTCCTGACTTGAGCAAGGAGGTACTGACTTTGGAGACGATGCAGGGGACGTTCACCAGGTCTATTCCGGAGATGAGGAGGTTAGACTATGAGGGGAGATCGAGTCACCCGGGACTGTACTCACTATAATTCAGAAGAAAGAGAAGAGATCTTATAGAAACAAATCAAATTATGAGAGGGCTAGATAAGATAGAAGCAGGAAAGTTGTTTACCACTGGTGGGTGAGAACTAGGGGACACAGCCTCAAGATTTAGGGAGAGTGGATTGAGGACGGAGATGAGGAGGAACTGCTTTTCCCAGCGGCTAGTGAATCTGTGGAATTCTCTGCCCCAGGATACTCAGTAAACATACTTAAGCCAAGGCTGGGGCGATTTAGTCATAGTCATACTTTATTGATCCCGGGAGAAATTGGTTTTCGTTACAGTTGCACCATAAATAATAAATAGTAATAAAACCATCAATAGTTAAATAGTAATATGTAAATTATGCCAGGAAATAAGTCCAGGACCAGCCTATTGGCTCAGGGTGTCTGACCCTCCAAGGGAGGAGTTGTAAAGTTTGATGGCCACAGGCAGGAATGACTTCCTATGACGCTCTGTGTTGCATCTCGGTGGAATGAGTCTCTGGCTGAATGTACTCCTGTGCCCACCCAGTACATTATGTAGTGGATGGGAGACATTGTCCAAGATGGCATGCAACTTGGACAGCATCCTCTTTTCAGACACCACCGTCAGAGAGTCCAGTTCCATCCCCATAACATCACTGGCCTTACGAATGAGTTTGTTGATTCTGTTGGTGTCTGCTACCCTCAGCCTGCTGCCCCAGCACACAACAGCAAACATGTTAGCACTGGCCACCACAGACTCGTAGAACATCCTCAGCATCATCCGGCAGATGTTAAAGGACCTCAGTCTCCTCAGGAAATAGAGACGGCTCTGACCCTTCTTGTAGACAGCCTCAGTGTTCTTTGACCAGTCCAGTTTATTATCAATTCGTATTCCCAGGTATTTGTAATCCTCCACCACGTCCACACTGACCCCCTGGATGGAAACAGGGGTCACCGGTACCTTAGCTCTCCTCAGGTCTACCACCAGCTCCTTAGTCTTTTTCACATTAAGCTGCAGATAATTCTGCTCACACCATGTGACAAACTTTCCTACCGTAGCCCTGTACTCAGCCTCATCTCCCTTGCTGATGCATCCAACTCTGCCAGAGGAGGGGGAGTTAAGGGTTATGGGGGGAAAAGGCAGGTAAGTGGAGATGGTCAGATCAGCCGCGATCTGTTGGGGCAGGCTCGACGGGCCGAACGGCCGACTCTTGCTCCTATTTCTTACCTTCCAATTTCATGATGTACGTCTCCGATGCTAAGCCCAATTTCGCCTTGGACTTTGATGAATGGGGGTGGGGGGATTAACTTGGTTTAATTTACCATCCTGTCCGGTGAAAACCCCGTGAGGGCGAATGGCTTCTCCCAGTCCTAGTTCGACCTCACTGGGAACAGGGGAGGGTGGGGGTGCGGGTGGTGAGGAGTCAGTGAGAAAGAGCGGGTGGGGTGGGGTTCGCGACGGCGGCGAGGAGGAGGGGCCGCGTTCGTCGCTCACCAGACCTGTCCCCCCACTCCCCACCCCCCGCTCCCAACGCCAGACTGTGGACAGCCCGGAAAGGTCGATCACGCCGACGTGCGCTACCTGACTCGGGAGGGGCAGACGACGGTGGGGGCCGTGATCCAGTACGAGTGCAAGAAACCCCTGTGGGTCCTGGAAAACGCCGACAACGGTGAGTCGGGAGCCCGCGCTGGAGGGGCCGGCCGGTGGGGGAGTGCCCGGGGTGGGAAGGGGGTGGGGTCGCGGAACAGGGAGCTCGGTGTACGAGGGTGGGGGACACTCACACCGTGAAGGGCGGGGAGTGTCGAGGGACAGGGGGACTCCGGTGTACGAGGGTGGGGGACACTCACACCGTGAAGGGCGGGGAGTGTCGAGGGACAGGGGGACCCCTGCGTACGAGGGTGGGACACACTCACACCGTAAAGGGCGGGGAGTGTCCGTGACAGGGGGACCCCGGTGTACGAGGGTGGGACACACACACACACACACACACACCGTGAAGGGCGGGGAGCGTCGGGAACAGGGGGATCTCGGCGTACGAGGGTGGGACACACACACACCGTGAAGGGCGGGGAGTGTCGGGGACAGGGGACCCCGGTGTACGAGGGTGGGACACACACACACACCGTGAAGGGCGGGGAGTGTCGGGGACAGGGGGATCTCGGCGTACGAGGGTGGGACACACACACACACCGTGAGTGGTGGGGAGTGTCGGGGACAGGGGGGTTTAGCAGGGTGATTTTGGCCTGAAGGACACTCTTGCTCCGAGACCAGGTCGGGAGAGTGGTGAAGGGAGATGGGATGGAGAGGTGGCGGGGGTGGGGGGGAGGGGTTGATATTTCAATGTTAACACGACATTCTCCCTCTCCATTAATCGTCCTCTTCCCGCCTCCTTCTCTCCATCCACCTGTCTCCCAACTCTCTCCCGTCCACTCCCTCTGTTGTACACCCTCCATCTCTCTCTCTCTGTCTGTCCCCTTCTCCACCACGCTCTCACATTCCTCTATCCCTCGCGCTCACTCCCTCCTGCCGTCCTCATCTCTCCTTGCACGCCTTCTCTCCATCTGTCTCTTACACACACACGCACACATACCATCACTCTCCTCATCTGATCCTCTCCCTCTCTCTCCATCTCGCTCTCTCTATCTCTCTCACACTCTCTCCATCTCGGTCTCTCCCTTTCTCCAATTCCCCCCCACCCGTCTCCCCATCTCTCACTCTCTCCACCCTCTTTCTTGTTCTCCATCTCTTTCCCTCACCATCTCTCTTTTCCCTTCTCTTTTCTTTCCATTCCATCTTTTCATCCCTCTCTCTGTCTCTCTTTCTGTCTGTCTCTCTGTCTCCCTCTCTCTGTCTCTCTTTCTGTCTGTCTGTCTCTCTGTCTCCCTCTGTCTGTCTGTCTCTCTCTCTCTGTCTGTCTCTTTCTCTCTCTCTCTCTGTTTCTGTCTCTCTCTTTGTTTCTCTCTCTCCCTATCTGTCTCTTTATCTCTCTCTCTGTCTGTCTCTTTCTCTGTCTCTCTCTCTGTCTCTTTCTCTCTCTCTCCCTGTCTGTCTCTTTCTCTCTGTCTCTCTATCTCTTTCTCTCTCTGTCTGTCTGTCTGTCTCTCTGTCTCTGTCTCTCTCTCCCTGTCTGTCTCTTCCTCTCTCTCTCTGTCTCTCTCTCGCTCTCTGTCTGTCTCTCTGGCTCTGTCTGTCTCTCTGTCTCCATCTCTCTCTCTGTCTCTCTGTCCGTCCGTCGCTGTCTGTCTCTGTCTCTCTCTCTCTCTGTCTGTCGCTGTCTGTCTCTTTCTCTCTCTGTCTCTGTCTCTCTCTCTCTGCCTCTCACACGCCCTCACTTCCCCGTTCAATTCCGGTCTCTGTTACTCTGCCCCTCACCCTGTCCCACTCTTTCTGCCTCTCTCCCGCGCCTTCCCGAACCCCTTGCCCCTTTCTGGTCGCCGCCTCATCTGTCTTTCTCTCCCTCTGTCTGTCTGTCTGTCTGTCTCTCTCTCCCCCCACTCTCTCTCTCTCCCTCTGTCTGTCTGTCTCTCTCTCCCTCTGTCTGTCTGTCTGTCTCTCTCTCTCTCTCCCTCTCTCTCTCTCTCTCTCCCTCTCCCCCCACTCTCGCTCTCTCTCTCTCTTTCTCTCTAACTTTCGATTCTGTCTCCCCACCCGCTCCTGTTCCTCAGGCGTCTACATCTGCGCCGAAACCGGCAATTGGACGAACAGAAAGCTCAAGACAGAACTTCCCCAATGCAAGAAGGGTGAGAGAGAGAGAGAGGGGCGGCCAGCGGGGGGTGGGGGGAGCGGTGGCTGGGGTGGACGGGGAGGAGGGGGGCTGGTGGGGGGAGAGGGGGGCGGGTAAAGGTGGGGAAGGGGTCGGTGATGAGGAGAGGGGGGTGGGCGATGAGGGAAAGGGGGCCGGCAGGGAGGGAGAGGGGTCCGGCAGGGAGGGACAAGGGGGTCGATGAGGGGGCGAGGGGGTGGGCGATGAGGGAGAGGGTTCAGCGGGGAGGGAGAGGGGACCGGCAGGGAGGGACAGGGGTTCGGTGAGGGGGCGAAGGGGGTGGGCGATGAGGGAAAGGGGGCCGCTGGGGAGGGAGAGGGTTTGACGGGGAGGGAGAAGGAGCCGGCCGGGCGGGGCAGGGGGTCGGTGAGGGGGCGAAGGGGTGGGCGATGAGGGAGAGGGGGCCGCTGGGGACGGAGAGGGTTTGACGGGGAGGGAGAAGGGGCCGGCAGGGAGGGACAGGGGGTCGGTGAGGGGGCGAGGCGGTGGGCGATGAGGGAGAGGGGGCCGCGCTGGGGAGGGAGAGGGTTTGACGGGGAGGGAGAAAGGGTCGGCGGGGAGGGAGAGGGGGTCAGCGAGGGGGGAGAGGGAGCCGGGTGAAGGGGTGCGTCGGTGACAGGGAGAGGGGTTGGGCGATGAGGAAGAGGGGGCCGGCGGGGAGGGAGAGGGTTTGGTGGGAAGGGAGAAGGGGGTCGGCAGGGAGGGTGAGGGGTGGAGGGGGTGGAAGTGGGCGATGAGGGAGGGTTTGGCGGGGAGGGAGAAGGAGGTCGGTGAGGGGGAACGAGGGGGAGTGGGCGATGAGGGAGAGGGGACCGACGGGGTGGAAGGGGGCCAGCGGGAAGGGAAAGGGCGTCTAGTGAGGAAGGAGGGGGTTTGGGGAGGAGGGAGAGGATGTGGGCAAGGAGGGAGAGGAAGTGGGTGATGACGGAGTGGGGATGGTCGGGTGAGGGGGCGGGTGATGAGGGAGAGGGAGCCGGCAGGGGAGGGAGGGTCGGCGGGCTGGGACGAGCGGGGAGGACTCACAGGCGGGGGAATCTGACCTCTGGGTCTCGACCTGCAGTCATCGACTGCGGGCCGCCGAAGGGGATCGAGCACGGACACGTGGATCACCTGACCGATCACCTGGAAAACGACTACCTGTCCATCGTGAAGTACACCTGCCACTCCGACTACCGGGAGGAGGTGTACAGCGACGAAGGTGTGTGTCCGACCGAGCGACTGACGGGGAACGCCCCGGCCCCCCTCCGGTCCATAGATCACGCACATACACACACACAAACTGTATATCAGGCCTGTCCTTGTCCCACCCTCACTCTCCTCTCCCCCACACTCTATCCTCTCTAACCCCCACTCTCCCCTCCTCTTTGCTCCTCGCTCTCCCCCTCTCACCTCCAGTCCCTCTCCCCGTCATCCCTCTCTCCCGCCCCTCGCTCTCCCCTCCCCTCTCTAACCCCTCCTTTCCGATCTCTCCGTCTCACTTTCTCTTCCGCTTTCTCCCCTCCCTCTCTCTCTCCGCCCCCTCTCCCAACTGTCTCCCCCTTCCCTCCTTCTCTCTCCCCACTCATTCCCTTCCCCCAATCTTTCCCCAGTTCACCCCTCCATCTCTCTCCCCACTCTCTTCATCCCCCCTCCATCTCTCTCCACTCCCTCCCCCCCCCAGCCCTCTCTCCCATCACTGCCCGCTCTCTTCCTCTCCCTTCTCTCTCCACACTCCCTCCCTTCCCCTCTGTCTCTCTCCCCCCTCTCCCAACTGTCTCTCCCCTCCCTCCTTCTCTCTCCCCGCTCATTCCCTTCCCACAATCTTTCCCCAGTCTCCCTTCCATCACTCTCCCCACTCTCTCCCTCCCCCTCCATCTCTCCCTACTCCCTCCCCTCCCGCTCTCTCTCACCCCTCTCTCCCATCAGGCCCCAATTTCTCCCTCTCCCCCCTCTCTCTCCCCACTCCCCCCTTCCCCGTCTGCCTCTCCACTCCCTCTCTCTCTCCCTCTGTCCCTACTCTCCCTCCCCACTCCCTCCCCTCACCCCTCTGTCTCTTTCCTCCCTTCCTCTCCCCTCCCTCTCTCTCCCCCTCTGTCTCCACTCTCTCTCCCCTCTCCCTTGTCTCTCCCCACTCCCTCCCCTCCCCCCTCTGTCTCTCCCCTCCCTCTTTCCCTCCTTGTCCCGATTCTCACTCCCCTCCCCTTGTCTCTCCCTACTCCCTCCCCTCCCCCTCTGTCTCTCTCCTCCCTCTCTCTCTCCCTCTGTCCCTACTCTCTCCCCTCCCCCTTGTCTCTCCTCACTCTCTCCCTCTCTCTCCCCACTCCCTCCCCTCTCACGTCTGTCTCTCCCCTCCCTCTCTCTCTCCCTCTGTCCCTACTCTCTCCCCTCCCTCTTGTCTCTCACCACTCCTTCCCCTCATCCCCTCTCCCCTCCCTTCACCTCCCCTCCCCTTGTCTGTCCCCCCTCTGTCTCCTATAGATCCCCCTATACCCACTCTGCCTCTGCCATCCCTCTCTGCCCTCTCTTTCTCTATCCCCTCCTCCTTTCGTCCCTCTCTCTCCCCTCATCCTCGCCCTCCCTCTCTCCACCCGCCGCCCCCACCCCCAGCGGTGTTGTAATTTTTTAAACCCAGTTCTATTCCCATTTCCAGGACTCTACGTGTGTACCGAAACTGGTCACTGGATGAACAAGGACCTGGGAGAGAAGCTTCCCAAGTGTATCCCAGGTGAGTCCCAAACCCTGGGGGAGGCAGTGAGGGGCAGCAAAGATGGCGACTATGTCTTATTCAGAGTTCGGCGAGGTTTGGTTTGTCACCGAGAACACTCGAAAACTTCTCTAGTTGTACGGTGGAGCGCATTCTGACAGGCTGCATCACTGTCTGGTACGGAGGGGCTACTGCACAGGACCGAAAGAAGCTGCAGAGGGTTGTAAATCTAGTCCGCTCCATCTTGGGCTCTCGCCGACAAAGTAGCCGGGACATCTTCAGGGAGCGGTGTCTCAGAAAGGCAGCGTCCATGATTAAGGACCCTCCAGCACCCAGGGCATGTCCCTTTTCTCACTGTCACCGTCAGGTAGGAGGTACAGGAGCCTGAAGGCACACACTCAGCGATTCAGGAACAGCTTCTTCCCCTCCGCCGTCCGATTCTAACTTCTGGGATCCAGGGGTACAGGGAGACGGTTTCTTGAAAGTGGGGTCACGGGTAGACAGGGACCCCGGGGAGTGTTGTAGAACAGAGGGACCCAGGGGTACAGGGACACGGTTCCCTGAAAGTAGATTCACGGGAAGACGGGGACCCTGGGAAGTGTGGTGGAACAGAGGGACCCAGGGGTGCAGGGAGACAGACGGTTCCCTGAAAGGGGAGTCACGGATAGACGGGGACCCTGGGGACTACTGTAGAACAGAGGGACCCCGGGGAGTGTTGTAGAACAGAGGGACCCAGGGATACAGGGACACGGTTCACTGAAAATGGAGTCACGGGTCGATGGGGACCCTGGGGAGTGTTGTAGAAGAGAGGGACCCAGGGGTACAGGGACACGGTTCCCTCAACGTGGAGTCACAGGTAGACAGAGACCCCGGGGAGTGTTGTAGAACAGAGGGACCCAGGGATACAGGGAGACGGTTCCCAGAAAGTGGGATCGCAGGTAGATTGAATTGACTTTATTTCTTACAACCTTCACATACATGAGGAGTAAAAATCTTCACGTTACATCTCCATCTGAATTTGCAATTTATAGTAATTTGTAATAAATAGTATGTACAACAGGACAGTCAATATAACTTAGAAATAGAGTTGTGTCGGCTTGAATTAACCAGTCTGATGGCCTGGTGGAAGAAGCTGTTCCGGAGCCTGTCGGTCCTGGCTTTTATGCTGTGGTACCGTTTCCCGGATGGTAGCAGTTGGGGCAGTTCGTGGTTGGGGGTGACTCGGGTCCCCAGTGATCCTTCGGGCCCTTTTTACACACTCGTCTCTGTAAATGCCCTGAACAGTGGGAAGTTCACATCTACAGATGCGCTGGGCTGTCCCGCACCCATTCTCTGCAGGGTCCTGCGATTGAGGGAGGTACAGTTCCCGTACCAGGCAGTGATGCAGCCCGTCAGGATGCTGTCAATTGTGCCCCTGTAGAAAGTCCTTAGGATTTAGGGGGGCCCATATCAAACCTCCTCAACCGTCTGAGGTGAAAGAGGCGCTGTTGTGCTTTTTTCACAACACAGCCGGTGTGGACAGACCGTGTGAGATCCTCAGTGATGTTTATGCCGAGAAACTTAAAGCTGTTCACCCTCTGAACCCCAGATCGATCGATGTCAATAGGGGTTGGCCCGTCTCCATTATCCCTATAGTCCACGACCAGCTCCTTTGTTTGGTGTGGCTTTGACGGAGAGGTTGTTGCTCTCTGACGCCACTGTGTGAGGGCGATGACTTCTTCCCTGCAGGCTGCCTCGTTTAATATTTGAGATAAGGCCCAATCAGCGTAGTGTCGTCGGGCAAATTTAATTAAGAAGTTAAAGAGATAAACTATTCTTTAACTGGCTAACTTTCCGCATTTCATTTAAATGCGTAATTTATTACTCAGTTAAATGATAATTTGTCTGTTTTTTAAAAAAAATACTTTAAATCCATGATTAGGTGGGACAGCCGCTTAATTGGTCCGAAATGCGCCGGTCCTGATGTGGCCCAACGGACGGACATCGTTTAAAACGTTATATTACATCATATTTCGACAATATAACATATATTTTAAAGTGTAATGCAAACATTTTTCTGTTGTTTAAAGGCGAATAACGGCCCCTTCTCTCCTTCCGACGCCCCCTTTCTCTCTCTCCACTTCTCCTCAAACTCCTTCTCTCTCCCCCATCTAATCCCCTCTCGCCAATGCTCTCCCATTCCTCTCTCCCCCTTTTCCCTTCTCTCTTCCCCCTCTCCTTCCCCATACTTCACCCTTCTCGCCTTCTGCCTTTCTCCTTCTCTCCTCTCTTCCTCCTCTCTCTCATCTGTCTCCTCTCTTTCTCCCTCTCCTCTCTTTCTGTATCCCCTCTCGTCTCTCTCCCTCCCTTGTCTTTCCTCTCCCTCCCCTCTCTTTCTCTCTCCGCCCCTCTGCTCTGATCTCTCTCTCCTCTCTTTCTCTCTCTCCGCCCCTCTCTCTTTCCTCTCTCTCCTCTCTTCCTCCCTCTCCGCTCTGACTGCTCTCCTCTCTCTCCCCTCTCTTTCTCTCTCGCCTCCCCTCTTCTCTCGTCTCTCTCTCTCCCCTCTCCCTCTCTCTCTCTCATTCTCCCTCTGCCTCTCTCTCTCCCCCCCCCCCCCCCCACCTCTTCACACCACCCCCTCCCGGGACAGTGCACTGCGGCGAGGCGATAACTCTCCTGCACTCGGAGAAGGAGACCGACCACACCGAGCTGGTGACCCACGGGGCCGCGCCCTGGACGGT
Organism: Mobula birostris; assembly: GCF_030028105.1. NCBI lineage: Eukaryota > Metazoa > Chordata > Chondrichthyes > Myliobatiformes > Myliobatidae > Mobula > Mobula birostris. Next base: position 49,591 of record NW_027278608.1, read on the forward strand.
GCTGCTGGAGCGGGTCAGCAACCCGGGCGACCTGCGCAACGCCGTGCTGATCGACCACCGCTGGGCACTGACAAGCGTTCACAACTTCGGCACCGAGGACGAGAAGGAGGCCGCCGGCGTGTTCACCGTCCACGTCGGCGTGGAGGACGCGACCGACCTGCGCACCGGCCGCCGCTACCGCGTCGAGCGGGTGGATTTCCAGAGCGCCGTGTCGAAGGAGGGCGAGGCGTACCGCAACGACATCGCCCTGCTGAAGCTGGCCGAGCCGGTGGCGTTCGGTGACCATGCCATCCCCATCTGCCTGCCGTCCGTCGACTACGCCACGGTTGGCCGGCTCGGGGTGGTGGCCGGCTGGGATCTGGACCACAAAGGCGGCGCGCACCACGTCACCTACGCGACGCTGCCGGTCGCCCCGAGGGACGCCTGCGCCCAGCATTTCGTCGACCAGCACCCGGGCCTCTTCCCGGCCGACATGAGAGAGCAGTTCTGCACGCACGCCGTGGAGCAGCGCCCCGACGCGGCCCAGCGGGACCAGGGCGCCGTCTTCCAGGTCGAGGTGAACGGCACCAACTACGCGGCCGGGGTGCTGAGTTACGACGACCCCGGCGAGGACCACAACCACGCTGTCTTTACCAACGCCTTCGACCATATCAACTGGATCAAGGGGGTGATCAGAGTTCACTGAGGGAGACCTCCACACCGCCCATTCCTCCGTGCGCCTGCCACGACCCCCTCTCCCGTCCTCTGTGGCCCCCCACGCCCACCGAGTCTGCCCCACCCTCTTTCTCCCCCACCCCCTCTCTCCTTCTTCGCCTCCCCTCCCTCTCTCTACGCCCCCCCATCCCCGCGCGTCTGCCCCGTCCCCAGGTTCCTAGGTAGCTCCTCCCGCCTCGCTCCCAAATGAGCCGGATTGTCTCCTGCCCACGCTCCCAAGGACGGAGGCCCTGCGTTCCCCGCCACCGACCCCAATCCCAATCCCAAATATCAGACGCCCCCCCCCCACTCCTCCTCCGCCGCTCCCCCCCCGCCCCCCCCGGAACTGATCGGACGGGAGCACTCGATCCCATCCCCGATCTGTCACCTCGCACCCGATTTACAGAGGGGTGACGGGGGTAAGCAATTGTCCCGGACCCCGGCTCAGTGGAAAGGTTTCTAGCCTGCCCCCTCCGCCCGCTGCCTTCCTCTTCTCGATCACGTCCCGGCTCGGTTTCCACCCCCACCCCGCACTCCATCTCCGACACGCCCCCAGCGAGGCAGCGCCGGTGCCCGGGCAAACGGGGCCGTTTTCGTTTCCTTCCGGAAGGCGAAGAATTTCTCTGCGGAAACCCACCGCCAATAAATTCGGTGGAAGAGAACTCGGTGTCTCCCGTGTCGTTTGTTCAATTCGCTTGTCCGGGTTCGGGCGGGGTCGGAGGAGTGGGGGGGGGGGCCGGGCTGGAACGAGGGGTATGGCGGAATAGGTGTGTAGTGGGGAGGGTTGAGTCGGGCCGGTGTTCTCGAAGTTGGGGAGTGTCCTGAGCTCGTTGGGAATGGTTGGCGCAGGGAGAGCAGGAGAGGGGTCAAGCCGTCCAGAATATTGGAAGGAATCTCCTCCGGTTACTTGTTGGCCCCTTCTGCGACGCTACGCCCCCCCCCCCGCCCACATTCCTTCCCCTACATCCCTCGCCACCTCCGTGAACCCGCTCCCTCCCCCTACGCTGATCAGACATGGGAGCTGATACCCAATTTCCCTCCCGTCCCCAGCCTCCCGTCTTCTTCCCGTATCTCTCCGCTCCCTGACCGATCGAGAAGCGGCCGAACTCTGCCTGAAATTCACGTGAAGACCGGGCCTCCTGTGGCAAGGAATTCCACAGACTCCTCTCTCTGGGTAAAGAATTTTCTCCTCGTCTCGGCACCCCGGCCCCCACCTCTGTTCTGAGGCCGTGCCCGCTGGCCTCAAACTTCCCCGCCGCGGTGCATACAGGCCCAGAGCCGTCAGACGCTCTTCATGTGACAAGCCGTTCAGTCCCGGAATCATTTTCGAGAACCTCCTTTGAACCCTCTCCAGTTTCAGCACATCCTTTCGAAGATAAGGGGCCCAATACTGCGCACAATACTCTAAGTGAGGCCTCACCAGGGCTTTATAAAGCCTCAACATTACCTCCTTGCTTTTATATTGTAGTCCTCTCGAAATTAATGCCAGCCTCGCATTTGCCTTCCTCACCACCGACTCAGCCTGCAAGTTAACCTTCAGGGAACCCTGCACAAGTCCCTTTGCCCCTGTAATTTCTGAATTTTCTTCCTGTTTAGAAAATAGTCTTTGCTTTTATTCCTTCTGCCGAAGTTCATGGTCGTCCACTTCCCGACTCTGTATACCATCACTTCTTTGCCCGTTCTCCTCATCTCCCCGGGTCCTTCTGTAGACTCCCTGCTTCCTCAGCACTACCTGCCCCTCCTCCCACCTTCATCTCGTCCGCAAACCAGGGCATCACAGCAGGCCATCACTTCTGTCATCCATATCATTGACATATAACGCAAAAAGCAAGCGTCCCAACCACAGGCGCACGGGTCACCGGCAGTCAGCCAGAACAGGCTCCCTTTCTTCCCACTCTTTGCCTCCTGCCAGTCAGCGGCTGCTCTATCCATGATGGAATCGTTCCTGCAATACCAAGGGCCCGCAGTTTGCCAGGCAGCCTCATGTGTGGCACCTTGCCAAGGGCCTTCTGAAAATCCAAGTACGCAACGTCAACCGATGCTCCCAAGTCCACTTACACCTCAGGTATTTTTTTTAAATTCCTCTCCCTTTAGAAAATAGTCGACGCTTTCATTTCTTCTACCGAAGTGCATGGCCATACACTTCCCGACATGTATTTCATCTGCCACTTATTTGGCCTTCCAAGTCCTTCTGCCGTGTCACGTACCCCGTGACGGGTTAAAGAAACAGCAGAACACTTTGGACTCTGGTATGGCTACTCACTGATACTCTGATATTATTTATTAGTAACTACGCAGTACAGTCATATATAACCGGATATATCAACCAGGTTCGCAGTGTTACGTATATATAGGGGTGCAAATATAACTTCCAAACGATTGAGCTCGGGGGAAACAAGGCTTAGAGTCTTGAGATGGTAAAGTATAAAAGTATAAAGCTCTGCGATCGAGAATCTCCGGAGGCGAAGGCCCCGAAACCTCGGCTTTGCGTATCGCCTGTTGCCGGGGCCGGGGTCGAAACACTCGGCAGAGATGGTGCTCGGTGCATCGGTGTCGGGGAGCTGGTCGGAGGCTCGGAGTTTTCCGGACGCACTCGGGAGTCGGTCTGTGGTCGGGTGCTTCCGAGATGCTGCATCGGCGAGTTGGCGGCGCTGGAGGTTCACCGTCTGCGTGAGGTGATGGGACTTCCGAGAGACTCTGAGACTGTTACTCTGCCCATGGTCTGTTGGTATCAAATTACGGTATTGCTTTGCACTGTTGTAACTATATGTTATAATTATGTGTTTTTTGTTAGTTTTTAAGTCGGTTTGTCATGTGTTTTCGTCATATCCTTCTGGAAAAACATTTTTATCATTTCTTAATGCATGCATTACTAAATGACAATAAAAGGGGACTGCGTGTCCTTATAATCATAATCATAAGTTCAGTTCATCCACGGAATAGTGATGAGAGAGATGTTTGTAATCCAAAAGGCGAATGTTGTGAGATTAGATTAGATTATGAGGACGCTCAGTCCTCTTTTATTGTCATTTAGAAATGCATACATGCGTTAAGAAATGATACAATGTTTCTCCGGAGTGATATCACAGAAAACAGGACAAACCAAAGACTAACACTGACAGAACCACATAATTATAACATATAGTTACAACAGTGCAAAGCAATACCATAATTTGATGAAGAACAAACCATGGGCACGGTAAAAAAAAAGTCTCAAAGTCCCCGAGTCGATCGACTCCCGAGTCCCCGATAGCAGGCGGCAAAAGGGAGAAACTCCTTGCCGTAAATCTCCAGGCACCGTCAACTTGCCGATGCCCTGGAAGCAGCCGACCACAGCCGACACTGAGTCCGTCCGTCCGAAAACTTTGAGCCTTCGATACCGCCACCCAATCGCCGTCCTCTGCCGAGCGCCTCCGACCTAGCCCCGGCCGCCGAAACAAGCAAAGCCGAGGATTTCGGGGCCTTCTGCTCCGGAGATTCCGGTTACCACACAGCAGCAGCGGCGGAGAAGCGGATATTTCAGAAGTTTCTCCAGATGTTCCTCCGTACTCTCACGTCCGTCTCCATCAAATCAGAATTGTGCACGGTCCCCTACTTGACAGATAACAGATATCATTCACCGGAGAGGCCGCGCCCACACTGCCGTCGCGCCGCCATCTTCTCCTCCTTCTGTTTCGGTATTCCACAGATTCCGCAACTGCAATACAAAATAACAATAGTGATAGGGTTTTATCTCCGAAGTTGTTCCACTCCATATACGAAATATCACCGACAGTGAGCTTCAGCGAATATCCTTTCAACACAAGCGGTACCACAACCGAATTCAGCTACGGGACATCCCGAAGTGGTGGCCACAGGATACTCAGACAGAATCCACGTATGGATTATCACCAACAGTAGCTTATCACAAAGGGGACCCTGTTCAAGGGAACCACCACCCAAGCAAGGGTCGACACACCGGTAGATTCCACAAGGTTACCCCAAACACACAACGTGATAGCCACTTATCCAGCTCCACGACATACGAAATAACCCTAAAAGTGATTTGCCACAGGGGTGTCTTTCTTCAGTGAGCTACCACACCCAAACAAGGGTAACACACAAGTGGTATTCACGAAGGTTTCCTCTCACCAGAGAACCCACTCTTGTGGACTAACTACGTGACAGTCACACCTTCGCATTCGAATGGAACTCAAACTCACCCTTATGGGCTACTTAGAGAGAGAGTCCAAACAGTGACCTCTTTGTCACTTGGTTTCTTCTGTTTCAAACTTTCCACTCCCCTCTTCTCTTCCTTTAAAGTCACCGAATGGGACCACAACAAGGGGACTGTTCTTCTGTAGTGAGGTTATCAACCCAGGCGAGGGTTGGCCACACGAATAACTCCCCACTGGTCACACCTTGTCCACACTGCGAGAGCCACCGATCGATTCTGCTGATCGATCCTTCCCCCGCCCAAAAAAAACACCTTTCTTCGGGCATAACAAAGTTCACCCAGTGTCCAAAACCATGTGTCTGTTTGTCTATCAGCTGACCTTCTAGTTATCCCACGGTGGGTGGGGGTGTTGGTGAAGTGGGTGGTGACCAGTTACAGGAGGCGGCCGGCCGCATGGCGGAACGAAAGCCGTGATGTCACTGTGCGGGGCAGGATGCTCGATGGGCTGAGTGGCCATTTTCCTGCCTGGTACGTTCACAAGAAAAGCGTTGACCGCAGAGATCTCGTAAACCGATTTAATGAGGACAGGCCCTCAGGCATTCAAATTATTTGTCGCTGAAACAAAACCAGTCATCGTAGTAATTCAATCATCCAGACAGTTGACAGAGATGATAAACAATGAACCCAGCACCGATCCCTGCGGCACCCGACTGGTCACCGGTCTCCAGTCAGACAGTTAAAACATCTTCTACCACTTGCAGCCTCCTCCCGAGAAGTTGATGCCGAAACCAATTTACCTCCTCATCAAACACATTGATGAAGGAAGAGCAGTAGATGTAGTGTATATGGATTTCAGCAAGGCATCTGATAAGGTACCCCATGCAAGGCTTATTGAGAAAGTAAGGAGGCAGGGGATCCAAGGGGACATTGCTTTGTGATCCAGAACTGGCTTGCCCACAGAAGGCAAAGAGCGGTTGTAGACGGGTCATATTCTGCATGGAGGTCAGTGACCAGTGGTGTGCCTCAGGGATCTGTTCTGGGACCCTTACTCTTCGTGATTTGTATAAATGACCTGCATGAGGAAGTGGACGGATGGGTTAGTGAGTTTACTGATGACACAAAGGTTGAGGGTGTTGTGGATAGTGTGGAGGGCTGTCAGAGGTCACAGTGGGACATCGATAGGATGCGAAACTGGGCTGAGAAGTGGCAGATGGAGTTCAACCCAGATAAGTGTGAGGTGGTTCATTTTGGTAGGTCAAATATGATGGCAGAATATAGTAGTAATGGTAAGACTCTTGGCAGTGTGGAGGATCAGAGTGATCTTGGGGTCCGAGTCCATAGGACACTCAAAGCAGCTGCGCAGGTTGACTCTGTGGTTAAGAAGGCATACGGTGCTTTGGCCTACATCAACGGTGGAATTGAATTTAGGAGCTGAGTGGTAATGTTGCAGCTATATAGGACCCTGGTCAGACCCCACTTGGAGTACTGTGCTCAGTTCTGGTCGCCTCACTAGAGGAAGGATGTGGAAGCCCTAGAAAGGGTGCAGAGGAGATTTACAAGGATGTTGCCTGGATTGGGGAGCCTGCCTTCTGAGAATAGGTTAAGTGAACTCGGCCTTTTCTCCTTGGAGCGACGGAGGGTGAGAGGTGACCTGATAGAGGTATACAAGATGATGAGAGGCATTGATCATGTGGATAGTCAGAGGCTTTTTCCCAGGGCTGAAATGGCTTCCACAAGAGGACACAGGTTTAAAGTGCTGGGGAGCAGGTACAGAGGAGATGTCAGGGGTAAGTTTTTTTACTCAGAGAGTGGTGAGTGCGTGGAATGGGCTGCCGACAACGGTGGTGGAGTCGGATACGATAGGGTCCTTTAAGAGACTTTTGGACAGGTACATGGAGCTTAGAAGAATAGAGGACTATGGGTAAGGATAGTAATTTCAAAGGTAAAGACATGTTCGGCACAGATTTGTGGGCCGAAGGGCCTGTATTTTGGTGTACGATTTCCATGTTTACTTCATCTGGAATGTCAACTCCCAGAAAATGCTTGACTAACTACCCATGTAAAACTCGGCGAAACACTTTGCCGAATTCTTCTACACTATTCTGGAATACTTTTAATCGGGTAAACTACCTGTTGTTTCTCCCAAAGATGGAATTATCACGTCGTTGCACTCTGATTCCGGACCAGCACCATTCTAGCACATTTGTTAAGAGTTACACTCAGTTCCCGCTTCCCCGCCGGCAGAGTGTTTACATAATTCATGTTTATTTTCCCCACTACCGCGTCTCCGTCGTCATGAGATTTAGAAACATATAAACATCGAAAACCGACAGCACGGTACAGGCCATTCAGCTCAGAAAGTTGTGCTGGAATATTCCTATCTTAAAAATTACTAGACTTCCCCATAGCCCTCTATTTTTTCTAAGCTCCACGTACCGATCCAAAAGTCTCTGAAAAGACCCTATCGTATCAAAGCTTCACTCTGTGTGTCTGACCCTGAGAGTGTGTGATGGGACGGTGTGGAGGGAGATTCACTCTGTGTGTCTGACCCCGGGAGTGTGTGATGGGACGGTGTGGAGGGAGATTCACTCTGTGCGTCTGACCCTGAGAGTGTGTGATGGGACGGTGTGGAGGGAGATTCACTCTGTGTCTGACCCCGGGAGTGTGTGATGGGACGGTGTGGAGGCAGATTCACTCTGTGTCTGACCCCGGGAGTGTGTGATTGGACGGTGTGGAGAGAGATTCACTCTGTGTCTGACCCCGGGAGTGTGTGAGGGGACGGTGTGGAGGGAGATTCACTCTGTGTGTCTGACCCCGGGAGTGTGTGATGGGACGGTGTGGAGGGAGATTCACTCTGTGTCTGACCCCGGGAGTGTGTGAGGGGACGGTGTGGAGGGAGATTCACTCTGTGTGTCTGACCCCGGGAGTGTGTGAGGGGACGGTGTGGAGGGAGATTCACTCTGTGTGTCTGACCCCGGGAGTGTGTGATGGGACGGTGTGGAGGGAGATTCACTCTGTGTCTGACCCCGGGAGTGTGTGATGGGACGGTGCGGAGGGAGATTCACTCTGTGTGTCTGACCCCGGGAGTGTGTGATGGGACGGTGCGGAGGGAGATTCACTCTGTGTGTCTGACCCCGGGAGTGTGTGATGGGACGGTGCGGAGGGAGCTTCACCCCGTGCTCAACGCCGGTAACAAATCATGCTTGACTAATCTATTGGAGCTTTTTCAGGATGTAACCAGGAAGATAGACGCGGGAGATCCAGTGGATGTGGTGTACCTTGACTTTTTGAAGGCATTTGATAAGGTACCACATAGGAGATTGGTGGGTAAAATCAGAGCTCATGGCATTGGGGGGAGGATATTGATATAGATAGAAATCTGGTTGGCAGATAGAAAGCAAAGGGTAGCAGTGAATGGGTGTTTCTCGGAATGGCAGGTGGTGACTAGTGGGGTGCCACAGGGCTCGGTATTGGGACCACAGCTGTTTACGATTTACGTCAGTAATTTGGAGGAAGGCATTGTGAATAACATCAGCAAGTTTGCTGATGATACTAAGCTGGGTGGCAGTGTGACATGTGATGAGTATGTTAGGAGATTTCAAGGTGACTTGGATCGGCTGGGTGAGTGGGCAGAGACTTGGCAGATGGCGTTTAATGTGAATAAATGTGAGGTTATTCACTTTGGGAGCAAGAACAGGAAGGCAGATTATTATCTGAACGGTGTGGAGTTAGGTAAGGGAGAAATACAAAGAGATCTAGGAGTACTTGTTCATCAGTCTCTGAAGGTGAATGAGCAAGTGCAGCAGGCAGTGAAGAAGGCTATTGGAATGTTAGCCTTTATTACAAAGGGAATTGAGTACAAGAGCAAGGAAATCCTTTTGCGTTTGTACAGGGCCCTGGTGAGACCACACCTGGAGTATTGTGTGCAGTTTTGGTCTCCAGGGTTAAGGAAGGACATCCTGGCTGTGGAGGAGGTGCAGCGTAGGTTCACTAGGTTAATTCCTGGGATGTCCGGACTGTCTTACGCAGAGAGGTTAGAGAGACTGGGCTTGTGCACGCTGGAATTAAGGAGATTGAGGGGGGATCTGATTGAGACATATAAGATTATTAAGCGATTGGACAAGGTAGAGGCAGGAAATATGTTCCAGATGCTGGGGGAGTCCAGTACCAGAGGGCATGGATTAAGAATAAGGGGTGGGTCATTTAGGACAGAGTTGAGGAGGAACTTCTTCTGCCAGAGAGTTGTGGAGGTGTGGAATGCGCTGCCTCAGAAGGCAGTGGAGGCCAATTCTCTGGATGCTTTCAAGAAGGAGCTAGATAGGTATCTTATGGATAGGGGAATCAAGGGTTATGGAGACAAGGCAGGAACCGGGTATTGATAGTAGATGATCAGCCATGATCTCAGAATGGCGGTGCCGGGTCGAAGGGCCGAATGGTCTACTCCTGCACCTATTGTCTATTATCTATTGTCTATTCCATCCCCCATCCCTTTCGTACTTGGGTCCTAAGTGAAATCACGTCTGACATTACACTCGATTTTAACTGTCTGCCGGGGCTGTTAGCCACGATGAGGGTGGGAGGTAAAGATGAGATCCTCGGCAGCCAGAGTCTGCAAATCCCACGTCGCTTAGCCTGGAGAGAGACGCTGCTGTACCAGTGTGAGGAGCTCATAGTCATACTTTATTGATTCCGGGGGAAATTGGTTTTCGTTACAGTTGCACCATAAATAATAAATAGTAATAGAAACATAAATAGTTAAATAGTAATATGTAAATTATGCCAGTAAATTATGAAATAAGTCCAGGACCAGTCTATTGGCTCAGGATGTCTGACCCTCCAAGAGAAGAATTGTAAAGTTTGATGGCCACAGGCAGGAGTGACTTCCTATGACACTCTGTGTTGCATCTCGGTGGAATGAGTCTCTGGCTGAATGTACTCCTGTGCCCAACCAGTACATTATGTAGTGGATGGGAGACATTGTCCAAGATGGCATGCAACTTAGACAGCATCCTCTTTTCAGATACCACCGTGAGAGAGTCCAGTTCCGTCCCCACAACATCACTGGCCTTACGAATGAGATAGTTGATTATGTTGGTGTCTGCTACCCTCAGCCTGCTGCCCCAGCACACAACAGCAAACATGATAGCACTGGCCACCACAGACTCGTAGAACATCCTCAGCGTCGTCCGGCGGATGTTAAAGGACCTCAGTCTCCTCAGGAAATAGAGACGGCTCTGACCCTTCTTGTAGACAACCTCAGTGTTCTTTAACCAGTCCAGTTTATTGTCAATTCGTATCCCCAGGTATTTTTAATCCTCCACCATGTCCACACTGACCCCCTGGATGGAAACAGGGGTCACCGGTATCTTAGCCTTAATAATAAATAAAATAATAATAACACTAAGTGAGAGAGTGGTATCAGACCCATTATTGCAGATCACCGGGTCCGGGGGCAGCAGTAATCCCCGGTCACTGTTTCTCCTCTAGCGAGACTCCAGTCCGACACCCAGACAGGAAGTTGCAGCGTTTTATTCATTTCATCATGACAAATGTAAATTGAAGACTGTGTGAGCTGCTAACGTGTCCGGGTATAAATAAACTGCTCCCGACTCACGCACAGTTACACACAATTCACCGACCGGGCACAACGGGTGACAGATTGAATAATCGGTCCCGTTTCTCACCGTCAGTCTGCACCGGAGAACCGATGATTATATAATCACACGAGGAAATCTGCAGATGCTGGAATTTCAAGCAACACACATAAAAGTTGCTGGTTGAACGCAGCAGGCCAGGCAGCATCTGACGAAGGGTCTCGGCCCGAAACGTCGACTGTGCCTGTTCCTAGAGATGCTGCCTGGCCTGCTGCGATCACCAGCAACTTCTTTGTGTGTTGCTTGATCGTAAAGTCACACTTCAGGGCCGTGTCCGGGATCGCTGCAGATCCTGGGTCACTGCCGAGGTGTCTGTCAATTTAACATCATTCTATCGGCCAGTCTGCCCAATGCATTGTCCTCAACAAAGGGAGCAAAAGGATTCTCTCCTGGGATAATCCAGCCCCGGGACACCGGTGTCCCAGGCCGAATCCTGGACTGCCCACCCCCTCCCCCCGCCCCGGGCTCATCCCGGCTGTGTAATTCCCCGGGGTCTCACGTGTTTGTGCTTCTCCAACCCGGACATCCGGCGGCAGCGGAGGCGCCGGACAACAGGCAGAAGTACGTCACTGCGGGACCGCTCCCGAACGTCACAGAGCGGGAGACTGGATGCATTTCCGGTAGAACCGTCGGGAACTGAACCCGGAGCGCGGCGAGTTAAAGGGAAGGGCGGGAGTTAAAGGGGAGGGCGGGAGTTAAAGGGGAGGGGCGGGGAATCGGCCAAAATGTCCCCATCCCGCGGGCGGGGATGTTCACACATTCAGATGTTCACAGATCCACTCTCAGTCCGGCTCTGGGTTCCTGCAGAGATCTCAGTTCCTTCTCCCCGGTCTCACTGAACTGATTCCAGTCCAGCCTGAAACAGATGGGAGAATAGAGATGAAATAAACAGATCACACAACAGCGTTAGTAACAGGCGACTGGGGTTAATGTTTCAACAACACTCACAGACAAATATCACCAGAAAACCCGCGGATCCGCTGATATTTTATCAGACTGATCATTAACACAAACACTCACCCGATCCGCTCCAGACTCGGGAGGGTCAGTATGAGGCGGCGGAGAGCGGGGACAGATCGGTCTGTGAGTGAGTTTGATCCCAGGTGCAGCTCCGTCAGTGATGGTTTTGTACTGAGAGCGGAGACGAGATCCTCGGCACCAGAATCTGTGAGACCGACACGGGTCAGCCTGGAGATGAGAGAGAGTGAGGGTGATGGACACAGAGAGACAGGAGATGGTACAGATCCCCAGTGTTTATCAGTAACACAATTACTGATCACATTAATGTTCAGTGTCAGGCACCCAGTGACTGTAAACACAATCTCCCACAGTCTGGTACTTACCGCAGTTTCCGTATTTTACACTCCGGGTTCCTCAGAGCCGCAGACACCAGTTTCACTCCTGAATCTCCCAGTTCATTATCACTCAGGTTCAGCTCCGTCACTGATGGGTTTGTACTGAGAGCGGAGGCGAGATCCTCGGCACCAGAATCTGTGAGACCGACACAGTTCAGCCTAGAGATTAGAGAGAGTGAGGGTGAAGGAAACAGAGAGACAGGAGATGTCATACGCAGGGAGGGGGCGTTGGGCACGGACCCAAATGCAAGGCACAGACGCTGACGTACTACGAACCGGACTAGGCGTCTCAAGAAGGCAAGGGAAGTCGGGAGGAAACCATGCTGGACATGGACACGGACCCTGGACGAGACAAGGACACCGGGCCTGGGCTAGACCTTGGACTGGGAGAGTTGGACCTGGACGAGGAACTTGAAACAAGGAGCCGGACTAGGACTCCGAGCCAGAGACTGGACAGGGACCCGGAACATGGGTCTTGACTCGGGGTCGGAGTCCGGATCCAGGCGAGGACTCGGGACTAGGAACAGGCCAGACAAGATAATGGTTCAGGGAATACGAACCCTTGACATGGACTGGACGAGGCTCTAGGACGAGGCTTGGACTAGGAGAGGTTCTGGGACGTGACGAGAGACTCCAGGGCGAGACCAGGGATCCCCAGCGCAGGATGAGGTACTTCAGCACTGGGCTGGGCGTGAAACTCCGGATTCGGCTGGGCCCTTGGACTGGACGAGGTACTCCTGGACGGGACCCGGCTTGGTTTGACTGGGCTTGGCTGAGCTCTTGGGTACTTGGACTGGTGTCTTGGGTACTTGGACTGGGCTTGGTTGGCTCTTGGGTACTTGGCGGGGCTTGGAGTCGGGACTCCTTCTTGGGTCTCGGAGCCACCGGAAATCTTCTAGGGCACAGGGTCAGGATGCTTTCCAGGACGCAGGGCCGGACCCTTCTTAGGACGCAGGGCCCGAGGTGGCTGCGGAGGTAACTTTCCGTGGTAACCGCCAAGGAACTTGCCGTGGCAACTGTCAGGGATACAGAAGAAAGGGAAGGGAAGGGAAAGAAAGGGAAGGTCAGGTCAGGTCAGGGAAGATCATGTCGGATCTTAAAGACTTCACGGACCGAACCAGGACAGGAGACGGTGTAATCCCCAGTGTTTATCAGTAACACAATTACTGATCACATTAATGTTCAGTGTCAGACACCCAGTGACTGTAAAGACAATCTCCCACCGTCTGGTACTAACCAAAGTTTCTGTACTTTACACTCCGGGTTCCTCAGAGCCGCAGACACGAATTTCACCCCTGAAGTTCCAAGTTTACTATTAGTCAGGTCCAGCTCCGTCAGTGATGGGATTTTACTGAAAGTTGAGACGAGATCCTTGGCAGCAGAACCTGTGAGATCAACACGGTACAGCCTGGAAATGAGAGCGAGAGTGAGGGTGAAGGACACAGAGAGACAGGAGATGGTACAAATCCCCAGTGTTTATCAGTAACACAATTACTGATCACAGTAATGCTCAGTGTCAGACGCCCAGTGATTGTAAACACTATCTCATAGTCAGAGTCATACTTTATTGATCGGCGGGGAAATTGGTTTTCGGTACAGTTGCCTCATAAATAAATAAATAGTAATAAAACCATAAATAGTTAAATAGTAATATGTAAATTATGCCAGGAAGTAAGTCCAGGACCAGCCTATTGGCTCAGGGTTTCTGACCCTCCAAGGGAGGAGTTGTAAAGTTTGATGACCACAGGCAAGAATGACTTCCTATGACGCTCTGTGCTGCATCTCGGTGGAATGAGTCTCTGGCTGAATGTACTCCTGTTCCCACCCAGTACATTATGTAGTGGATGGGAGACATTGTCCAAGATGGCATGCAACTTGGACAGCATCCTCTTTTCAGACACCCACCGTCAGAGAGTCCAGTTCCACCCCCACAACATCACTGGCCTTACGAATGAGTTTGTTGATTCTGTTGGTGTCCGCTACCCTCAGCCTGCTGCCCCAGCACACAACAGCAAACATGATAGCACTGGCCACCACAGACTCGTAGAACATCCGCAGCATCGACCGGCAGATGTTAAAGGACCTCAGTCTCCTCAGGAAGTAGAGATCGCTCTGACCCTTCTTGTAGACTGCCTCAGTGCTCTTTGACCAGTCCAGTTTATTGTCAATTCGTATCCCCAGGTATTTGTAATCCTCCACCATGTCCACACTGACCCCCTGGATGGAAACAGGGGTCACCGGTACCTTAGCTCTCCTCAGGTCTACCACCAGCTCCTTAGTCTTTTTCACATTAAGCTGCAGATAATTCTGCTCGCACCATGTGACAAAGTTTCCTACCGTAGCCCTGTACTCAGCCTCATCTCCCTTGCTGATGCATCCAACTATGGCAGAGTCATCCGAAAACTTCTGAAGATGACAAGACTCTGTGCAGTGGTTGAAGTCTGAGGTGTAAATGGTGAAGAGAAAGGGCGATAAGACAGTCCCCTGTGGAGCCCCAGTGCTGCTGATCACTCTGTCGGTCACACAGTGTTGCAAGCACATGTACTGTGGTCTGCCAGTCAGGTCGTAAAGAATCCATGATACCAGGAAAGCATCCACCTGCATCACTGTCAGCTTCTCCCCCAGCAGAGCAGGGCGGATGGTGTTGAACGCACTGGGGAAGTCAAAAAACATGACCCTCACGGTGCTCGCTGGCTTGTCCAGGTGGGCGTAGACACGGTTCAGCAGGTAGACGATGGCATCCTCAACTCCTAGTCGGGGCTGGTAGGCGAACTGGAGGGGATCTAAGTGTGGCCTGACCATAGGCCGGAGCAGCTCCAGAACAAGTCTCTCCAGGATCTTCATGATGTGGGAGGTCAATGCCTCCGGTCTGTAGTCATTGAGGCCGCTGGGGCGCGGCGTCTTCGGCACAGGGACGAGGCAGGACATCTTCCACAGTACAGGAACCTTCCGGAGCCTCAGGCTCATGTTGAATATTTGGCGAAGTAGTCAACATAGCTGAGGGGCACAGGCTTTGAGCACCCTGATCTCCCACAGTCTGGTACTTACCGCAGTCTCTGTATTTTACACTCCGGGTTCCTCAGAGCCGCACACACCAGTTTCACTCCTGAACCTCTCAATTTATTATCACTCAGGCTCAGCTCTGTCAGTGATGGGTTTGTACTGAGAACGGAGACGAGATCCTCGGGACCGCAATCTGTGAGACCGACACGGGTCAGCCTGGAGATGAGAGAGAGTGAGGGTGAAGGACACAGAGAGACAGGAGACGGTACAGATCCCCAGTGTTTATCAGTAACACAATTACTGATCACATTAATGCTCAGTGTCAGACACCCAGTGACTGTAAACACAATTTCCCACATTCTGGTACTTACTCCAGTTTCTGTATTTTACACTCCGGGTTCCTCAGAGCCGCAAACATCAGTTTCACTCCTGAATTTCCAAATCGATTATCACTCAGGCTCAGCTCCGTCACTGATCGGTTTGTACTGAGAGCGGAGACGAGATCCTCGGCACCAGAATCTGTGAGACCGACATTGTTCAGCCTGGAGATGAGAGAGAGTGAGGGTGATGGACACAGAGCGACAGGAGACGGGACCAATCCCCAAAGTTTATCAGTAACACAGTTACTGATCACATTAATGTTCAGTATCAGACAGCCAGTAATTGTAAACACAATCTCCCCCAGTCTGGTACTTACCCCAGTTTCTGTATTTTACACTCCGGGTTCCTCAGAACCGCAGACACCAGTCTCACTCCTGAATCTCCCAGTTCATTAACACTCAGGTCCAGCTCAGTCAGTGATGGTTTTGTACTGAGAACGGAGACGAGATCCTCGGCACCAGAATCTGTGAGACCGACACAGTTCAGCCTAGAGATTAGAGAGAGTGAGGGTGATGGACACAGAGACACAGGAGACGGGACAAATCCCTAAAGTTTATCAGTAACACAGTTACTGATCACATAAATTTCAGTGTCAGACACCCAGTAACTGTAAACACAATCTCCCCCAGTCAGGTACTTACCACAGTTTCTGTATTTTACACTCCGGGTTCCTCAGAGCCGCAGACATCGGTTTAACTCCTGAATCTCTCAATTTATTATCACTCAGGCTCAGCTCCGACAGTGATGGGTTTGTACTGAGAGCGGAGACGAGATCCTCGGCACCAGAATCTGTGAGACCGACATTGTTCAGCCTGGAGATGAGAGAGACAGGAGACGGTACAAATCCCCAGTGTTTATCAGTAACACAATTACTGATCACATTAATGTTCAGTGTCAGACACCCAGTGACTGTAAACACAATCTCCCAGACTCTGGTACTTACTCCAGTTTCTCTATTTTACACTCCGGGTTCCTCAGAGCCGCAGACACCAGTTTCACTCCTGAATCTCCCAATTCATTGCCCGAAAGTCTAAACACAAACAGACAAATTGATAAACAAAGTTTTTCCCTCAGTGGGACTGAGGGAATTACTCTCACTCGGATATTTCAGGAACCATTAAACACTTCAGTAAATCACTGATCGGAGTTCCCATCACTGCCCATCTCCAGGGTATTCACTGAATGTCAGTAATTTAGTCTGTCGGTGTGACCCTGTAAACTCCTCAAATTCCAGCTCATTCCCCGATGCTTAGAAAAGTGGTTCTGACCTCAGACGGTGGGAAGAAGCAGGGCCAGAGGGTGGGAGAAAGTCCCACAGAGAGGAAGATTTGTGAATGGGAAACTGTCGATGGGAGATGGTAGGAGAGATCCCACAGGAGGAAGCGGGATGGGGAAGAGAGATCCCACAGGAGGAAGAGGGATGGGGAAGAGAGATCCCACATGAGGAAGAGGGATGGGGAAGAGAGATCCCACAGGAGGAAGGGGGTAGGCAAGACTGATCCCACAGGAGGAAGGGGATAGGGAAGAGAGATCCTACAGCAGGAAGGGGATAGGCAAGAGAGATCCACCAGGAGGAAGGGGATAGGGAAGAGAGATCCCACAAAAGTAAGGGGGTTGGGGAAGAGAGATCCCACAGGGGGAAGGGGGAAGGGGAAGAGAGATCCCACAGGAGGAAGGGGGTGGGGAAGAGAGATTCCACAGGACGAAGGGGGTGCGGAGAGTTCCCACATGACTAAGAGAGGTCGACAGTAGAAAGGGATGCGGAAGTAGATCGCTTGTGAGGGGATGGTGTAAATTACGGCCCAGAATCAGCAGAGGACATAACCATTGGGGGGCTGTGTAGTGAGCACAGTCACAGGTGGATTGATGGTGATATCATACACGGGGAAGGGCAGGGAAGCACAATCTCACAATAGTATCTCTTTCCTTCTTGCTGGGACAGTCTGCTGACGGTCTCTTGTCCTTCACCGGGAAGTGGGTGTGAATCTCTGACCCACCTGCTGCAGTCAGTGTCGGTCTGGGTGTCAGTAACAGTGAGAAGGAACATTGTTAATAGACGTTTTCAAGGCTAGGAGTAACACGTCCATTCCTGTGATTTACTACCACTGAACCAAAGGCCGTTGTTCACTGATTTGATGAATGCTCCAACATCCCTTCGCAAGGAACCATAGAAACCTCCCGTCCTTGGGGAATTGCTGACCGACTCCCTGGTCATTTGTCACAAATCTTCACAATCTGATTCACTGCAGTTTTACCCGAATTCCTTTCACAATGGAACAGTTTCACCGTTCAGAGCGAGAGATAAATCGAGTTACCCCAACTCCTGGCACTTGTGCAGCCCTGGTCCCAGCCGCTGGATTCCTTCACACTGAATGTGGCAGTTCCCCAGGTTGAGGTGTTTTATTGTATCACAGAATCCGATGACATGAGACAGGACCGCGCAGTCAATCGGGGTCAGTGTCATTCCACTGAATGAAAGTGTTTCCACAGATCCCAGTGCGGCCTGAGCCAGTCCACGATTCTGAGACTCAAACAGGTAGTGCAATGTGTTCAGGAGGCTCCTTTTACCAGCTTCACTCCCCGTGTTTCCACTCTGGCGTTTAACCTCCTCCTTCACCCAGTCAATCACCCGGCAGATAGTTTGATGAGGAAATGGACCCAGAAACTCCTCCAGGCCCCGAGCTGTCAGTGGGGAGGAGAGACCAGCAATAAAACGGAGAAATACCTCAAATCGCCCATCTGTAGTGTTGTGGGCTTCAGTGAGGAATTTCAGGATATCCCCGGGATGCGGATCCAGGAATTGTGCGAGTGCAGCTACAAACTCTTGGATGGTGAGGTGAGGGAATGTGTACACCACGCTCCGGGCAGAATCGTCTCTCTCCAAAAGCTCCATCAGGAACCCGGACAGGAACTGGGAAGGCTGCAGACTGTAGTTGATCAAATCTCCACTTGTAAACACAATCTTCTTCTCGAACACTCCTCTGAAGGCCATCTGACCGACCCTGAGTAACACATCACGGGGGTTCTCAATCTCACGGCCGTGGTTTTTCAGGATGTTGTAAATATAGTAGGAATATAGTTGGGTGATGGTCTTGGGAATTCGCTGCGGGTCCCTGACTCTTTGTGTGAAGAAGGGGCCCAGTGCCAGAGCGAGGATCCAGCAGTAGGAGGGGTTGTAGCTCATGGTGTACAGGATCTCGTTCTCCTCCACGTGTTTGAAAACAGCTGCTGCCACCGTCTGATCTTCAAAATGCCTGATGAAATATTCCTTCCGTTCCTCACCAACAAAACCCAGGATTTCAACCCAGATACCGATCTCTGCCTTTTCCAATAAATGTAACGCAGTGGGACGGGTGGTCACCAGCACTGAACACCCTGGGAGCAGCTTATGCTGGATTAAATTGTACACAATGTCAGACACCTTGCACTTGAATTCAGGGTCGGTGCATGTGGACCGAGGTTCTGTGTTTCCCCGCCTGTCAGCAAAATCAATTCTGTCCTTGAATTCATCCAAACCATCGAATATAAACAGCAATCCCTCTGGGTTCTTCCAGACCTCTCTCAGGATATTCCCGAAGTAGGGATACTGATGCAGAATCAGTTCTTTCAGGTTTATCCTGCAGTTAATCGAGTTCAAATCCCGGAATCTGAAACTGAAGACAAACTGGAATTCCTGATATATTTTTCCCGTGGCCCAGTCATAAACAATCTTTTGTACCAGTGTGGTTTTCCCGATCCCTGGGACTCCGGCCACTGCTGAAGACAGCCCGGATTTGTTTCTCATTAAAGATCTTTTCAGTTTTTGAATAGAACTCCTTTTGAATAACTGATCGGTCCGGATTTTTTCCAGCTTTCCCTGGAGATGTTTCTGTCTCCACTCCTCGTGGTCTCTGCCTCTCGCCAGCAGCTCGTGTTCCACCAGTCTCCGATCTCGAACGGTAGAAACGACCGTGAGCTCAGCGTATCGATCAACCAGTTGGAAAACCTTCACCTTCTCCCTCATCAGGATCGTGTTGACTCTCAGTGTTTCAGTCTGTGCCCGCAGAGTCTCCTTGTGTTTCTGTCGAACATCTTAGGATGGACAGAAAGAGGTCGTCACTGCCTGATCTGATGAAGATGGAGCACACAACAGAGTTTCTTTGAATAAAAAAAAAATGATAAAGACATTGCTTGGGTGAAATCGGGGGATCAGAGGTAAGAGTGTCTGAAAATGAACGATGGCCCTCAGGATTGCTGCCAGTGCCCGCGCCCCCCCGCCCCCGGCTACAGTTTCAATAGGAATAGAATGAGGTGCAGAGGAATGCGTGGCTGAAGATTTGGAGCAGGGGGCAGGGATTCAGATTTCTGGATAATTGGGATCTGTTCCGGGGCAGGTAGGACCTGTAGAAAATGGACGGGTTGCACACGAATCCGGTGGGGACCAATATTCTTGCTGGAGCTGTTGGGAGTGTTTTAAACTAATATGGCAGGCGGATTGGAGCCAGCATGGTAGAGCTGAGGATGAACCAACAGGTTTACAAGTAGATGGTGGGGGTAACATGAATGATTGAGTTCAATTAACAAGTCAATGATTGGGTTCAAATACAGACAGGCAGAGATTCCCGAGGATTTCACCTGGTCCCTGAGCTCCTCCATCCTGATCAAAATGGCGCAACAGCGCCTTTATTTCCTGCGGAGCATCAAGAAAGCTCACCTCTGTCCCAGGATACTGACGGACTTTTTACCGCTGTACCATTGAGAGCATACTCACCAACTGCATGTCAGTGTGGTATGGCAATTGTCCCGTATCGGACCGCAGAGCGCTCCAGCGTGTGGTGAAAATAACCCAGCGGATTATCGGCAGCCAATTGCCCACCATTGAGAACATTTACCATACACGCTGCCTGTGGAGGGAAATCTCCGGAGGGAAAGGCCCCGAATCCTCGGCTCTGCCTGTTGCTTGGCGGCCGGGGCCGGGGTCGAAGCTCTCGGCAGGGACGGTCCTCAGTGCTCGGTGTTGGAGGGCTGGTCGGACGGAGGCAGCTAGTTTTCGGACCGACTCAAGAGTCGGCTGCGGTCGGGTGCTTCCAGTGCATCGGGAAGTTGTCGGCGCTGGAAGTTCACGGCAGGGAGAGTTTCTCCCTTCTACTGTCTCCGTGAGATGATGGGGCTATCGAGACTTCGAAACTTTTTATTTTCCGTGCCCATGGTCTGTTCTTTATCAAAATACGGTATTGCTTTGCACTGTTGTAACTAAATGTTATAATTATGTGGTTTTTGTCAGTTTTTCAGTCTTGGTCTGTCCTGTGTTTCTGTGATATCATACTGAAGGAACATCGTATCATTTCTTAATGCATGCATTTCTAAATGACAATAAACGAGGACTGAGTGTCCACATAATCTAATCTACTGTTTTAGAAGGGAGGAAGACAAAAGAAGGAAAACTATAGGCCAGTTACCCAAGCTTCAGTGAACGGGGAAGTGTTGGAGTCTCTTATTACGGTTGCGTTTCCGAGGTACTTGGAGATCAATGAGGAAATAAGTTAGCATGGTTTCTGTTGAAATTCACCGTGGAAGTAAGAATCAGAGTGGAGAAATGAGAGTCAGTGGATGCCATTTACTTGGATTCTCAGAAGGCATTTGATAAGGTGCCGCACAGCAGACTGCTTAACCAGACAGAAAATCTATGGCGTCACAGGGAAGACACTGGCATGTGTAGCGGATTTACTGACAGGCATCAGGCAGCAAGTGGGAATAAAAGTGACCTTTTCTGGTCATCTGCCGGTGACTGGAGGTTTTCCGCCGGGATTAGTATAGGGACCGCTGCTTTTCAAATTGTTTATCAATGATTTAGATGATGGAGTGAATTTATTTGTGACAACGTTTGCGGATGATACAAAGAGGGGTGCAGGGGTAGGTAGTGCGATTGCAACAGGACTGAGAGAAAATAGAAGAATGGGCAAAAAAGTGGCGGATGGAAATGTGTGATCATGCGTATTGGTAAAAAGAGCAGACTGTTATCAAACTGGGAAGAAGGTCCAGTCGTCAGAGGTGCAGAGGGACTTCGGAGCCTCGGGCAAGACTCCCAGAAGATTAATTTAAAAGTCGAATCTGAGGTAAAGGCGGCAAATGCAACGTTGGCATTTATTTAAAAGAGAATCGAATATAAATGCAAGGAGAAAATGCTGAGCCTTTTCAAGACTGTAGTCAGGCCGCACTTGGATTACTATCAACGGTTTCCGGAAAGATGTGCTGTCATTAACGAGAGTCGACAGGAGATTCACGAGGATGATTCCGGGAATGAAGGGGTTAACATATGAGGTGCGTTTGGGCAACTTTAGGCCTGTACCCACCGGACCTTTGAGGAATGCAAGGGAATCTCTTTGAAAGCAACAGAATGTTGGAAGGACCAGGTGGGGTGGGCGTGGGAAGGATGTTTTCCCATGGTGAGTGTATCCAGAACTACTGGGCACACAGTGTCAACATTGAAGGGCGATCCTTCAGAACAGCTAAGGAGGACTTTCTTTAGCTAGAGAGTAGTGAACCTGTGGACTGCTCTGCTACAGACGGCGGTGGAGACCAAGTCCATGGGTATATTTACGGCAGAAGTCAGGGCATCAAAGGACATGGCGAGAAGGCAGGTGTATGGGGTTGAGTGAGAACCGGGATCAGCCATGATGGAACGGCGGAGCAGACTCGATGGGCTGAATGGCCTAATTCTGCTCCCATGTCTTGTGGTCTTATGCAGGAATAGCAAGAAATCTCGGCTCCACTTTGGATGGGTGGTGTGAGACTTCCCTGGCTGGAGTTGGGTGTTCCAGTTGGAAGGGTTTGGCCTGAGTTTTGTCAAGTCTCCAGCTACCCGGCGCTGCGGAAAGGGGAACACCGAGGCTTCCTCTCTGAGCGACGAGAACGTCTGCTGATCAAACTCACAGAGGCCTCCGGGTGCACAGCCCGAGACACGGTGTTGTGACAAATGCAGATTGCTTCCTGTCCCCCAGATACAGCAACAAACACCTGTCTCCCAGACTCTGACAGTCTCTACACTGGCCTCTCAAGACGGGTATTCAGAATCAGAATCAGAATCAGGCTTATTATCACCGGCATGTGGTGAAATTTGTCAGCTTAGCAGCAGCAGTTCAATGCAATACATAATCAAGCAGAGAGAGCAAAAGAAGATAATAAATAGAAAATAAAAGCATTACAAATAAATAAACAAATTAATTACATATATTGAATAGATTATTTTTTAAACCGTGCAAAAACAGAAACACTGTATATTACACTGTATTCAGACTCTCAGAGCGAAATAAAGGCTTTGAGATGTCCGGTCCATCGCTTACCTTTCAGATGCGCGGGCACTTCAGATAAACGCCGCACAGTGTCCATGTAGGCGAACTGTCCGTCACCTGTTCAAACAGATTAACCTGCATGAAGTCTGTTCTGTGTAATACTGTGAATTCATCAGCATTTACATCAGTAACACACAGTGTATTGTTCACCGTACCACTTTCCCGTATTTCCTCCAATATTCTGCTCAGCTTAGGTAAGTGGTGATGTAGTTTGACAAAGGATTCCCACATCACCCTCCGGGCCCCGGAGCCCTTCTCCATCACCAGATCCAGGAGGAGTTTGGAAGCGGCCGCTCGGGTTCCCTGCTCCGCCAGCTCAGTCACGCTCTATAATGAACAACGGGGAATATATTGAGATGTGAGAGAGGTATACAAGTTTATAAAAGGTACAGATAGAGTGAGTGCGAAAAGGCATTTACTGCTGAGGTTGGGTGGGACTGGAATTAGAGCTCATGGAGTAACGATGACAGGTGAAAGACAATATGAGGGGGAACTTGTTCACTCAGAGGTTGCTGAGAGCGTGGAACGTGCTTCCATCGGAATTAGTCGATGTACATTCGTTTCGAAAATTTAAGATCAATCTGAATAAGTTCATTCAATGGGGGAGTTATGGACGTCTCTAGTCCGGGTTCAGATCAATGGGACTTAGTGGATAATAGGTCGGCGTGGACTAGATGGGCCGAAGAGCCTGTTGCTGTACTGTAGAGTTCGATGACGACGGGTAGGTCAAACTATGGCGGGGTCACTGTTGATTTTACCCCGGGGTAATTGCTGGTGAATCCCAGCAGGCTCACACTCAACGGTCGGGCTCCAGACTACAGCTGGGAATTGGCAGTGAGGAGCAGCCAGGAAATTCAGGACTGTTGTGCACGTGTGACAGACCAAAGCCAACTGGCGGTAATGTTGAGAAAGAAGTTTGGGCTGAAGTTGTCAGCAGCCTCACGTGGAATGTAGGGCTCGGTGCGGTGTGCGGTTCCTCACTAAAATTCAGTCTGGGTGCCAATACCTGAACGCACTCCGGTAGCACACGGACCATTTCAAAGACGTTTCTTTGTAATTCTGTGTTAGCTGCAGATGCTTGGAGTATTTTCAGTGATGGAAATGTTGCACTTTCCAGTGTTAACAGTACATGCTGCGGTAATTATAAACTCAAATTGGAACAGTCACGAGGGACAGTAGGTAACAGAACCATGAGAGCGTGTTGGGATATTGATCAAAAATATGGTCGGCAGTTCAAATGAGAACCGATAGTCAGTGTTACCTGGTCAATTGAAAATGAGCTTGAAGAAATGAGAAATGAGCTGAGGAATAAGTCGCCATATATTTGATTTGCGGGAATCCCGTGGGTCACCAGCAGAACACAGACTGGTGAATGGCCATTAAGGTCGAACATTGAGAACATGATGTGATGTCAGACAGAGTGGTGTAAAGTGCTTCTCTGTCCGCTTGCAATGTCCGTCGAGTGTTACATTATTAAAGTCAACTGTTAATCATTGTCTGTCTCCTAACCTGTCTAAAAATGAACGCGGTCAGAAAACTGGAGAGGAGCTTGTATTGGTGAATAAACGTGCAGGGTTACCGCAGATGAAAAGACTTTTCTTGATGTTGACCACAAGCACTGCAGGGTTTACACTGCCCAGAGGAGCCGCTGCGCCGGGTCTGTCGGTCTGTGATGGATTCCGCCGAATCTACACAGAGTCTATGTTCCTGACACTTACGTGATACTCTGGCCCGGTGAAGTGATCCTCGCCCATTAACATGAAGCCGACTCCCTCCACGCCCTCCTCAATCGCCCACTCCAGTCGCTCCACGTAGAAAGTGGTCAACAGGAACAGTTGGTGATCGTCACAGTTTGCCAGGAAAGAGGAGATGGCGGAGTTCAGATCTGCAGTCGGTCACAGAATATAAAATAGTCGAGTGTACCATGCGTATGCGGGTTCGCTGCCAGTTAAAACCAATCCCATCTTCCGGACCATGGTCAATATCCCTCCGGTCCCGGTCTACTTAGGAGTTCAAACGCCTCTCAGAAGCTGCTGAGTATCCGTTTCCAGTCCCTCCCTCGGCAGTTCATTCTAGACACCGATCACTCACTGTGGAAAGCATGCGTCCGATACCCCCTTTAAACTCTACCCTCTAACCTTCAGCCTGTGCCCTCTGGTCTTTATGGTGAAACACGTCAGCCCCCTCTCCAGACCCTCCACACCATTCCCGTGATGAGGCTACCAGATTTGTGCTCTCATGGTCTGGATCGGGGTCCCTTTAAATTTACCTTGTTTATGTTACGATCCGGACCGTTGATTCCCTGTTTTCCCGTGTCCTTCGACTTTGGTGATTAGCGGCAATTAACGCTCGGCTGAACCGGTAGTTTATAGTCTCCGGCTTTCAGCCGTTCGGTGCGGGAGGGTCTGCAAAGTCATGGCGTGCCAGTGACCTCTGGCCAGAGCAAGCCTAGTCTCCGCCCGAAGCGAGTGTCGGTAATTCGCCTTTCCCCACCGGAGCAAACTTGTCAAGTTACCTCGCCAAAGCGAGCCTGCAAAGTCTCCTTATCGAGGTGGGTCCATCAGTTAACCCGCTGGAGGGAATGAAGAACCGCTGTCTACTGTTCCTGGGCCGAGTCGAGAGCTCGCCACTACCCGGAGGCTCGAAGTCAAGTCCTGTCCCTAGTGGCGTTCAATTACCATGTCAAGTCCTGAGTCTGGCGGCTTCCCAGTTCTGAGTTAAGTCCTGGCCCTGGCGGTCT
Source organism: Mobula birostris (assembly GCF_030028105.1). Lineage (NCBI taxonomy): Eukaryota > Metazoa > Chordata > Chondrichthyes > Myliobatiformes > Myliobatidae > Mobula > Mobula birostris. The sequence goes on from NW_027278608.1 coordinate 74,904, forward strand.
CTGATTCCTGTCCTACCCCCTTGTCTGAATCCCTTCTCTGCTCCTCTCGCCTCTAGCCCTCGTCTGCAGCCCCCGCCTGCACTTCGGTCTAGTTCCATCGCCGGAGCTAGATAGATACTGTCTGGTGTTCATTCTGTTGGTCTTGTCTTGTCATGTCCTCGCCTCCGTGGGGGTAAGTCTGGCCGTCTTGCCGTTGCCCCACGGGGAGTCATGTCTTGCCTTGTCATGTCCTCGCGTCGGTGGGGTAAGTCAGGCTGTTTTGCCGTTGCCCCGCGGAGGGGCATGTGTCCCGGCCCTATGTCCTGTACCCAAGGAGGGGTCCCGGCTCTCTGTTCTGTGTATGTGTCCATGGTTCCATGTACCTGCTCTCCCGAGACCGAGGCTCTGTTTTCCATGTTCCTCCTCTCCCTAGCCCATGTCATGTCCATGCCTGGTTCTGGGGTCCGAGCCCGAGGCAAGACCCAGGTACTGGGTCCTTGCCCAGTCTCGGGCTCGGAGTCCATACCCTAGCCGCTTCATGTCTCCTGTTCTGTGTGTGAGTCCCAGCCCTATGTCCTGTACCCTAGGAGGGGACCCGACTCTGAGTTCTGTGTGTGAGTCCATGGTTCGATGTACCTGCTGACCCAAGACCGAGGCTCTGTTTTCCATGTTCCTCCTCTCCCTAGCCCATGTCATGTCCATGCCTGGTTCTGGGGTCCGAGCCCGAGGCAAGTCCCAGGTACTGGGTCCTTGCCCAGTCTCGGGCTCGGAGTCCATACCCTAGCCTCTTCATGTCTCCTCTAGTTGTGGGAGCCGATTCCGAGTCTCTGCCCAGACCCTTGGTCCCAGCCTGGTCGTAGTCCTCAGTCCTTGGCCAGTTCGTTACTCCTGCTCCTGCCTTGCTCTCCTGGTATCGAAGAATAAACCAAATCTAAGTAACCTCACAAGATGTGTCTTACATTTGGGTCCACCCTTGCTCCCAATGCCCCGCCATTGTGACGTGCGCGCAATACTGAAATTGTCTCTTAACCGACATTCATCCAGTGACAGCCCAACTTCAACAAACCCCAGCAACACACATCAAAGTTGCTGGTGAACGCAGCAGGCCAGGCAGCATCTCTAGGAAGAGGTAGAGTCGGCGTTTCAGGCCGAGACCCTTCGTCACATTAACTCATCGTCAGCGCGGTACCAATTGTGTTGCCGCGTTCACCGAGCTGTGCCTTTCCATCGCAAGACCCGTCCGTAAATCAATCTTATTAACGGTCACTGTGCACATCGCGCGCGAACTTGACCCCCCAAAGAGCCGCTTCGCACTTGAATTAACTGAACTTGGCGACTCTCTGTTTATCTTTCTAATGGGATGCTGAACAGCTTGACAACAGTCCCAAATTAACCCAACTCCGCCAACTCTGTACATCAACGAATCAGTCCACCCAGTAATACATAGTTTATCATTACTTTATTTACATCAGACAGGGCGCAAGGCGAAACTTTGACCCTTCAGGACACTACTGGTCACAGACTTTCAGCCAGAATAACGCTCCTCCAGTCCTGACTCCATTTTATGTGCCCGAGACAACTTTGAAATCGATTTACAAATTCTCTGATTAAGATTCCTCAACCCGAAACGTCGATAGTTAATTTCTCTCTATAGATGTTACCTGAGCCTTCAACAAGACATCAACTCGCCGCGCGAGTGGGAGAATGAAATTTAACATCTCAACGTGCTGCATTATGAGAGTGACCCACAAGAAAAGTTTTTAGCACCATCAGTACTTCATGGGAAACGGTGCACTCCAGGAAGTAAAACACTACCCCGAACTGTCAGATAACCTTAGCTGGCAGAACACATCAACCAAACCATTTCAAGTTCCAACAAAATCCTTGGCCTTTCACCGCGTAAATTCTCGAATGGCTGGAAAACCACAACAGAAATTGCTTATAAAACTCTCGTCCGTCCAAGACTTGAACACTGTAACAGCCATTTTGGGATCCCTACCAAACCATTCACATCAGTAAACTTGAGAAAGCACGAGAAGAGCTGCCAGGTTTGTAACCGGTGATTACAGAAAGACCAGCAGTGTTACAGGTATGCTTCAGGACCTCAGATGGGACACCCTCCAAAGACGCCGCACGTTAGCCAGGCTTTCTACTGTTTATAAAGAAACTCGTTCATTAACTCCATCCCACGAGTCACGTTTTGTACAACCAGAATAAGAGAGCAGCAACCCTCCTAAACCAACCCCTGAACTACCAGACCATTCAGACCAACAAGGACAGCTACCGCTACTCACTGTAACAGAGGACAATCCAGTTTGGGATACCCCTGCCGCCACACATTAAAATCCGCAGCTGATAGTAAAACTTCCAAGTCGCTGCTCTTAAACACCGCAATTTAAATTGCAACTGCATGCATGAGAGACTGCGCGTTTGTAGCCCAGCGGCGCGGTCGGTCCAGTATGGACAAGTCAAGACAACACCTGCTGAGTTCCTCCAGCACTTTGCGCGGTACCCTCCCTACTTATCATCTCGTTTTACTTTAATCCTATTCACCAAGGACATTTCATTGCTTCGGTAGCCCCCTCCCAACCTACCCACAGATTCCCTTTTCAAAATGTCTCCTGTTCGCTGTCTCCTGCATCCATCCCGTTCTCCCACAATAAAACGTTATTTAACTCGGCCACAGAAAGCAGACACCGGGATACTCCCCTCACCTCCACTGAACAACAACCCGAAAATCCGGGCAGAATTCACCATTGCCCTTCCAAAAAAAAAAAGAGAAACAACATCGGCTTCTCTCACTGGCTGTTGGAGGCATTTCCCACATCAGGATGGACCAAATACTGACAGAAATTCTGTCTTCTCCCTGGACTGTTACATCGCCCGCTGCTGTATTCCTGTCTGAATTTCGCCCACACCCACCAAATCCAGGAGCCGCTTCTCCTCTCACTCAGGTGAAGATCGGCACGGCGAGCGGAGTGATGCGACCATTCCCGTTGTTAGGTCCCTGCGCTGGACCTGGTGAATCGCTCCAGTGCTCAAGGTCGCCTTACCAGTAGGATCAATCACTCCGATTGATGGTACCTTCTCCCTGCCCCGTATCGCCCAGGTTTATTCCATCTGAACTATTGATGATTTGACTACACGGGTACCACGAGGACAGAGCTTTAATGAGAAAGAGCCCAGTGAACATACCTCTGTCCATTCTGACTCTGACTGACGCTGGTCGATTGCCGTCCTCTTGTCTGCCGTCCGGGCGGAAGAAAGCCCCACTTGCTGGCGATGACCTGAATTACACAAACAAAACAGAGTGAGTCCGCTCCTCCGCCCTTCACGATTTGACCACTTTTGCAAGGTCTCAGCTGACTCTCATACGTTCCAGGGAGTGAATGGAGATCGGAACAAACACCTCCAAATGAACAGAATGTTCAAGAGGGAGCGATGCATTGAAGCTGAAGATGCCAACAGATTTGCGATAAGAGGAGATCGATTGAAGAAGATTAGAGAAATCAAAGGAGCATTTCATGTAAAATGAGAATAGGAATGAGTCTGGCTCTATTCTCCTGGTAGGGTCACCCCATGGCGGTAAGGACGAGGGTGAGGTCCCTGACAAAGAACAATCCAACCAAGACCTCAACGGCGGAACAGACGGACGAAGAAACTTCGAACTCAACGGCTGCGAAGGCGGATGAAGACTGCAACAAATCCGTCAACTCCAATCGTTCTGGTTTCCATGCCATTGAAATCAGTTGGTTGATTTGTGAAGTATCGTGTGCTTCTTGGAGTGCAACATCAGGTACACGTTAAACAAATACACTCACAGGCGCCTTCACTCTGTGGGCCACTTCTTCAGAGCGAAGACCCTCATCCTCGACCTCGAGGGATAGCCACGATGATGATGATGATAGGAAGAGACGAAGAAGGGAAGGACCTTACAGAAGCAGAAGACATGATAAAGAGTTGGCAGGAACACACAGAAGAATTATGGAGAGATCCAACAGCAAAGACCACCTGCAATGACTCCCTCATCGATCTGGAGCCGGACATTCTGGAAAGTGAAGCCGAATGGGCGATTGAAAACATTGCCAATAATAAGACTTCAGGATGTGACAGGGTTCCTGTCGACCCACAGGTGAAGTGTCGCCTCACCTGGAAGGACTGTCTGCGGCCCTGAATGGTAGTGAGGGTGGAAGTGTAAGGGTATGTGAAGGAATTGTTCCTGTGTCCTGATATACTGCGTCCGGTGCTCCCGATGTGGCCTTCTATATATTGGCAAGACTCGACGCAGACTGGGAGATCATTTCGCTGAACACCGACACTCTGTCCGCCAGAGAAAGCAGGATCTCCCAGTGGCCACACATTTTAATTCCACGTCCCATTCCCATTCTGATATGTCTATCCACAGCCTCCTCTACTCTAAAGATGAAGCCACACTCAGGTTGGAGGAACAACACCTTATATTCCGTCTGGGTAGCCTCCAACCTGATGGCATGAACATTGACTTCTCAAACTTTCGCTAATGCCCCACCTCCCCCTCGTAACCCATCCGTTATTGATTTATATACCCACACTCTATTACTCTCTCTCCTTTTTCACCCTCTGTCCCTCTCACCATACCCCTTGCCCATCTTCTGGATTTCCTCCTCCCCCTTCTCTTTCTCCCCGGACCTCCTGTCCCATGATCCTCTCATATCCCCTTTGCCAATCACCTGTCCAACTCTTGGCTCCATCCCTCCTCCTCCTGTCTTCTCCTATCATTTCTGATCTCCCCCTCTCCCCTCCCACTTTCAAATCTCTTACTAGCTCTTCTTTCAGTTAGTCCTGACGAAGGGTCTCGGCCTGAAACGCCGACTGTACCTCTCCCTAGAGATGCTGCCTGGCCTGCTGCGTTCCACCAGCAACTTTGATGTGTGAGGCCAAATGATGGACTGATTTGGAAGGTGCGGGTTGTTGTTCTGTGAGTCTCGGTGCTCAGGGTCTGCGTGCAAAAGCAGCTGCCTGTCCGTGCAGATACCACAGAACAGGGAGCGGCCGTTCCGCTGAAATCAAATCCAAACCGGTTCGACAAGATGCTGTTGCTCAAATGTGAAGGAAGTTCAATGTTGTATTTAACCCCTTCTGCTACAGGGAAGAGCGGTAGAACCAACGGCGCGATGTGAAGAACATTACTGGGGTCTGGAAGGTCGACTGTTGACTCTTTTCCACAGATGCTGCCTGGCCTGCTGAGTTCCTCCGCCATTTTGTGTGCGTTGCTCGGATTTCCAGCATTTTGCTCTTTTCTCTTGTTTGAGAGAGATCGGTGACAGATCACTGCCCCGTGGGATATTTCATATGTTACTACCGGGGTGAAAGATGCCTTCTGCTCGCACTCAGTAGAAACCGCTCTCGTTTCTCTGAATCCATTTGGACAGTAATTGACTCGTTAACATGAACATGTCAGGACTCCCTCCTCCCACTACGTTCACTCCCGATCCCGACCAAAGCCCTGCCTCGCTGTCAACGCTGAATACTTGTACAGAATCATAGACAACGCTTACCTCTGATGTTGTAACCGGACGGCGTTCAGTGTAGTCCCGGGAAATCACAGTCTGACTTCCCCGGTGATCGACAATGGTCCCGTACCGGTATGCTCACCCTGTACGGAGAGCTGAGTCTGAGCTGCTGCTCCCGAGGTCACTCGGCTGTGATGTGTCCGTCGCTCACTACAGATGGACAGGGCCGGGTGAGCCGGGGTAGAGCGGGACTGCCGCAGTCCGGGTCACACTAACTCTCACCGGCTCAGGACGGGTCCGACAGCGGGAGGAGGCGGGAGTGGGATCAATGTAGCAACCGTAAAGAGGAAAACAAACAGGCTGCGCTAACCATTCTGTCCGGATTCCCGTGTAAATCTCTCCTTTTGCTTTCATCGCAATCAGCGGGGCGGAGTTTCTCTGTTCAACTCAGCGAGTCCCAGGCTGCGAATTTGATCCAGCCCGGGTTCTGGGAGGGTCTGAGTTCTGTGTGGTCTTTCTGCAAGTTTCTAATCAGGCAGATCAGAAGTCTAGGCATCCCCATTTCTTTAAGGATTTTCCATTGTTTATTATGGCCCACACTGTCGAAGGCTTCAGAGTGGTCAATAAAAAAGAGGTAAATACTTTTCTGGAATTCCCTCGATTTCTCCATCAACCAGCGTAGGTTGGCAATTTGCTCTCTGGTGCACCTAAAGCCAGCTTGTACATCTGGCAGTTCTCACTCCATATATTGCTGGAGTCTTGCTTGCATGATTTGTAGCACTAACTTGCTAGCATGTGAAATGTTTCCGTAATTTGAACATTCCTTTACATTTCGCTTCTTAGGTTTTGAGATAAAAATGGATCTTTATCCAGCTTAAAGGTAATTGTTGTTCTGCAATTAAACCAAATACATTCGACTCTCTCTCTCTCTCTCTCTCTCTCTCTCTCTCTCTCTCTCTCTCTCTCCCCCCCCCCCCCCCAAATGCATCAGGCTTCTTTAGATTTAAACCGCTGAAGTTAAAATAGAACATTTTGGCCGCAGTGAGCAAAGGTATGTTTGGAGAAGAAAGGGTGCAGAATTTCATGAAAAGAACACCTCTCCAACTGTTAAGCACGGGGGTGGATCGATCATGCTTTGGGATTGTGTTGCAGCCAGTGGCATGGGGAACATTTCACCGGTGGAGGGAAGAATGAATTCGATTAAATACCAGCACATTCTGGAAGCAGACATCACACCGTCTGTAAAAAAGCTGAAGGGGAAAAGAGAATGGCTTCCACAATAGGATAATGATCCTAAACCCACCTCAAAGTCCACAATGGACTACCTCAAGAGGCACAAGCTGAAGGTTTTGCCATGGCCCTCACAGTCCTCCAACCGAAGCACCATCGAGAATCTATGGATAGACCTCAAAAGAGCAGAGCATGCAAGATGACCCAATAATCTCACAGAACTAGAAGCCTTTTGCAAGGAGGAATGGGCGAAAATCCCCCAAACAAGAATTGAAAGACTCTTAGCTGGCTACAGAAAGCGTTTACAAGCTGTGATACTTGCAAAGGGGGTGTTACTAAGTACTGACCATGCAGGGTGCCCAAACTTTTCCTTCGGGCCCTTTTCCCTTTTTGTTATTTTGAAACTGTAAAAGATGGAAATAAAAATTCTTCTTGCTTGAAATATTAAAGAAATATGTGCTCTTTAACCTGACGCCTTTTGGAAATCAGGTCACCTTCTACTCACCAAGCTATTCAGTCCTCCTCTTCCCGCTGACGGGCCTGTCCTGGGCTGGTAGATGTGGGTAAGAGAGGAACTGAGACAATCTAACTTTACCCAGACTTCTCCGGCCCTGATCAACTGTAACCGGCGACGGACTCTTTGTAACGGTGTCCTGGGGATCAGTAGCTTAGTCTGAACTCTCCAAACAGACTAACCACACAGGTCCTGGTCCACTGTCACTCGCCGAGTAAGTCAGACTGTTGTTCCCCTGGACCGCACTGAACCCCGTCTGAGATCAGCGCCAGAGGTAAGTGTTGTCCCTCATTCTCCACAGTCAGTGAACGTTGACAACGATGCTCAGCATTGTCCTGGAGCAGCAGGGCATTCAGTGGGAGAAAGGACTCCCGACTCGTTAAAAAAAACGACACAATCGGGTTAAAATAATAACGTCGACGCCTATAAACACAAATCAGGGTGGCTTCTGCTGAATCGGCGCCGAACGTATCTTTCAGCCTGATAGTGATATCAGAAAGGTCCGACGGTACAGACATCCGTCTCTGATCTCCCCATCCCTCCATCCTAGTCTCGCCCTCACTCTCTATCTCTCCTCCTCTCCCTAGGTCTTCAACTCCTTCTATCCCTCCCTCCTGGTGTCACACTCACTCGCTCTGTCCTTTTATCCTCTCTCTCTTTCTTGAACTCTCTCTATCCCTCTCTCTATTCCTCTAACCTTCCTGTTCTCTGATTCGCTCTCTCTATCCCTCCTATTCTCTCTCTTTCTTTAAATCTATCACTCCTTCCCTCTATTTCTATCTATCTCTCTTTCTCTGTCTCTATCTCTCTCTACATATACATCGCTCTCATCTCTCCCTCCCTCCCTCTCTCTCTCTCTCTCTCTCTCTCTCTCTCTCTCTCTCTCTCTCTCTCTCTCTCTCTATTTATCTACCTATCTTTCCAATTAGGAAAGGTAATACTCGGAGCAACAGGCCGACCGTGAAAAGGTATCGCAGGTGAAAACGCTGCAGATCAGTTCATTTAAATAAATCGCCAAAAAATAAAAAGGATATTAAAACTGCGAGTGGAGGGAGTTTGTGGTGAAATGAAATACTGGAATCCCACAAATTCTGGTAGCAATTATAACAAATAGATGCTAAGTTTGGAGATTCCAGGTAACTTTCTTTCCAATATAATTAACGTTTCGTCGTGTTATTTTTTTTTTGCTGTAAAAGAAGTGTTTAAATATAATATTACGCCCACTGTGCACACAGTTGAAACTGACCCTGGATTACGGGACTGGTTAGATTTGGTTTCAGCAGAAAGGCTGCTCTCTAATCTGAGGGATATTTCCGTGTGTGATCCCGTCTGCAGTACAGGCCGCTGCTTGCACGCAGACACTGAGCTCCGAGGCTCCAAGAAACAAAAACTCAACATCCCCTAAATATCTCCTGCCGGATTTGTCGGAAGGAAGTTGGAAGAAAACGACCTGAAAATATATCCACATGTAGATGGAAAATTCTTGACGTATGAAGTTGAGAATATTTTAAATTCTGATATTTCTGTTACTTTGGGTGGATTCATGTCTGTGTTTGCTCTGCGTGTTTCCATCTGATCTTTTAAAAGTCCTGTAGAACCATAGACTTTGATTTTGTTCAAGGCCTCGACACACAACAAACAGTCTGGGGGTGGGGCGGTGGGTGGGGGTGTTGGTGAGGTGGGTGGTGACCCGTTACAGGAGGCGGCCGGCCGCATAGCGGAACGAAAGCCGTGATGTCACTGTGCGGGGCAGGAGGCTCGATGGGCTGAGTGGCCATTTTCTACCTGGTACGTTCACAAGAAAAACTTTGACCGCAGAGATCTCGTAAACCGATTTAATGAGTACTGCCAGGGGACTCCCCCACCCCTCCGCTTTCCGCAGGGATCAGTCCCTCCGCGACTCGATAAGCGATAAGCTTATCCCACGGATCTCCCACCCGGCACTTATCCCTGTAAGTGCAAGTGCTACACTTGTTCCTACACCTCCTCTCTTGCCACCATTCAGGGCCCCAAACAGTCCTTCCAGGTGAGGCGACACTTCTCTTGTGAGTCTGTTGGGGTCGTCTATTGCATCCGGTGCTCCCGGTGCGGCCTCCTCTACATCGGTGAAACCCGACGCAGATTGGAGTCCGCTTCGTCGAGCACCTCCGCTCCGTCCGCCACAACAGACAGGATCTCCCAGTAGCCACCCAGTTCAACTCTGCTTCCCATTCCCATTCGGATATGTCCATACGTGGCCTCCTCTACTGCCATGATGAGGCTAAACTCGGGTTGGAGAAGCAACACCTCATATACCGTCTGGGTAGTCTCCAGCCCCTTGGTACGAACATAGAGTTCTCCAACTTCCGGTAATTCCCTCCCCCTCCCTTCCTCTATCCCTATATCACTCTGCCCCCTCCCCCAGCTGCCTATCACCTCCCTCATGGTTCCGCCTCCTTCTACTACCCATTGTTTTCCTGCCTATGACGTCCCGGCTTCCCCTCCCCCACCCCTTTGTCTTTCCAATTAGTGGTTTTTCAACTGAACCTACCAGCCTTCTTCCAACCCTCCCCCACCTTCTTTCTTCAGTCCTGACGAAGGGTTCCGGCCCAAAACGTCGAATCGTCGTTTCCACGGATGCTGCCCGACCTGCTGAGTTCCTCCAGCGCGTTGTGAGTGTTCAGCTGAAAGTCTACCCATGTCAGGCAGACGTTCTTACACAGAGGGCGGTGCCCAGAACCTCCCATAACCCGGGCTGGATCAAATCCGCAGCCTGGGACTCGCTGAGTTAAACAGAGAAATTCCGCCCCGCTGGTTGCGATGAAAGATAAAGGAGAGGTCTACACGGGAATCCGGACAGAAAGGTCCTTTTCCCTCTTTAGGGTTGCTACATTGATCCCACTCCCGCCTCCACCCGCTGTCAGACCTGTCCCGGGCCGGTGAGAGTTAGTGTGACCCGGACTGCGGCAGTCCCGCTCTACCCCGGCTCACCCGGCCCTGTCCATCTGTAACGAGCGACGGACACATCACAGCCGAGTGGCCTCGGGAGCAGCAATTCAGACTCAGCTCTCCGTACAGGGTGAGCATACCGGTACGGGGCCATTGTCGGTCACCCGGGACGTCAGACTGTGATTTCCCGGGACTACACTGAACACCGTCCGGTTACAACATCAGAGGTAAGCGTTGTCTATGATTCTGTACAAGTATTCAGCGTTGACAGCGAGGCAGGGCTTTGGTCGGGATCGGGAGTGAACGTAGTGGGAGGAGGGAGTCCTGACATGTTCATGTTAACGAGTCAGTTACTGTCCAAATGGATTCAGAGAAACGAGAGCGGTTTCTACTGAGTGCGAGCAGAAGGCATCTTTCACCCCGGTAGTAACATATGAAATATCCCACGGGGCAGTGATCTGTCACCGATCTCTCTCAAACAAGAGAAAAGAGCAAAATGCTGGAAATCCGAGCAACGCACACAAAATGGCGGAGGAACTCAGCAGGCCAGGCAGCATCTGTGGAAAAGAGTCAACAGTCGACCTTCCAGACCCCAGTAATGTTCTTCACATCGCGCTGTTGGTTCTACCGCTCTTCCCTGTAGCAGAAGGGGTTAAATACAACATTGAACTTCCTTCACATTTGAGCAACAGCATCTTGTCGAACCGGTTTGGATTTGATTTCAGCGGAACGGCCGCTCCCTGTTCTGTGGTATCTGCACGGACAGGCAGCTGCTTTTGCACGCAGACCCTGAGCACCGAGACTCACAGAACAACAACCCGCACCTTCCAAATCAGTCCATCATTTGGCCTCACACATCAAAGTTGCTGGTGGAACGCAGCAGGCCAGGCAGCATCTCTAGGGAGAGGTACAGTCGGCGTTTCAGGCCGAGACCCTTCGTCAGGACTAACTGAAAGAAGAGCTAGTAAGAGATTTGAAAGTGGGAGGGGAGAGGGGGAGATCAGAAATGATAGGGGAAGACAGGAGGAGGAGGAATGGAGCCAAGAGCTGGACAGGTGATAGGCAAAGGGGATATGAGAGGATCATGGGACAGGAGGCGCGGGGAGAAAGACAATGGGGGGGGGGAAGGCCACAGGATGGGCAAGGGGTATAGTCACAGGGACAGAGGGAGAAAAGGGAGAGAGAGAAAAATCATGTGTGTATATAAATAAATAACGGATGGGGTACGAGGGGGAGGTGGGGCATTAGCGGAAGTTTGAGAAGTCAATGTTCATGCCGTCAGGTTGGAGGCTACCCAGACGGAATATAAGGTGTTGTTCCTCCAACCTGAGTCTGGCTTCATCTTTACAGTAGAGGAGGCCGTGGATATCCGTTTCCAGATTTTCCTATTTCAGGCGAGCGCATCTACACTTCCTGTGTCGATTGTGGGTGTTTTGAACTCTTCCCTTCAATGGCCAGAGGAAGCAAAGACCGCGATTCTGTTGAAGGCCGAGATTTCTGATCAACAGCGGGTTTGAAGTGTTACTGAGATAGACATGGGGAATTACGGAATGAAATTTCAGATCAGTTCAGCAATGATCTCATTATCTGCAGCAGAAGTTTCGAGAGGTCGGGTGATCCAGTTATGCGTGTTGTTGTGTTGACTGGAAAAAATCTGACAATTTAATTAATGTAAGCTTACTAGTGTCTGAAGGGAGATATGATTTCATTTATCTAGTTGAACTGAACACAAAGAGTTTGCTTTATTTAATGATTTGCATTCAGCTCTGTGCATTAAATGTGAGCCGCAACTGCATTAGGGGATATAACTCCTGACTCACTGGGTGAGCCGGCCAGCACGGCCCGGGACCGAGGGACCCGCTCCCCGTTGCCTGTCCCTGTCTCTGCAGTCTCCCCATCTGCCGCGCGTACCCGCCCACTGCCCGCGCGCGCCCTCTGGCGGAGCATCGTCACCGGCGCGCTCCCGGGCTGGCGTGGTGACGACTTAATCACGCTGCGCGCACCCGGCGTCTGTCATCCGCCTTGAAGCGACGTGAGATCTACTTATCTCCCATTGGTGGCTGCAAATGCCAATTTAGCACGGCAGCCAATGGGAATCTGGGCTTCATCATTAAGGCGTTCCGTCCCGTCGACTCGCCACATGTTCACTACCCTGACAGACGGGGAATTTCCAATGAGCTCTTGTTTTTCAATGCCACTCTTCCTCGACCAGGCGCTTGCGAAGCTGTAAGGGCGACGGGTTGAAGTGGGAGAACAGGTGGTTTACCTCCTCTGAACTAGCGAGGACGTAGAATATTTGTAGCGGACACCGTTAAGGTGTTGACCTGCTAGTGCGGTGCGGGTGTGATTTTGTGGGCAAGGAATGATCTTACTATATAACCCCGTGACTGGCTTTTGTTTCAGGGGTCTGGGTGTAAAGAACGGAATAAAGAGACCCACCTTGGTCCAACAGGCTCTCCCGGTGGGTGTTGTGGGGACAGATGCTTGGAGTATGGTTGTTCCCTAGCTGCATTAGCAATTTATCTGAGGGACAAAATGCAACATTTACAAGTCTGTTATTGACTGAGAACATTTACATCTACATTTGCAATATTTACAAACGCAAACACAAGGAAATCTGCAAATGCTGGAATTTCAAGCAACACACATCAAAGTTGCTGGTGGAACGCAGCAGGCCAGGCAGCATCTCTAGGAAGAAGTACAGTTACAGGCCGAGACCCTTCGTCAGGACTAACTGAAGGAAGAGCTAGTAAGAGATTTGAAAGTGGAGGAGGGGGTAGGAGGGAGCGATCCGATATGATTGGAGAAGACAGGGGGGGGGGGGATGGAACCAAGAGCAGGACAGTGATTGGCAAAAGGGATACTAGAGGATCATAGGACAGGAAGCCTAGGGAGAAAGAAAAGGGGGAGGAGAAAACCCAGAGGATGGGCAAGGGGTATAGTGAGAGGGACAGAGGGTGAAAAAGGAGAGAGAGTAATAGAGTGTGTGTGTGTATATAAATCAATAATGGATGGAGTACGAGGGGGAGGTGGGGCATTAGCGAAAGTATGAGAAGTCAATGTTCATGCCATCAGGTTGGAGGCTACCCAGACGGAATATAAGGTGTTGTTCCTCCAACCTGAGTGTGGTTTCATCTTTACAGTAGAGGAGGCTGTGGATAGACATATCAGAATGGGAATGGGACGTGGAATTAAAATGTGTGGCCATTGGGAGATCCTGCTTTCTCTGGCGGACAGAGTGTAGGTGTTCAGCGAAATGATCTCCCAGTCTGCGTCGAGTCTCGCCAATATATAGAAGGCCACATCGGGAGCACCGGACGCAGTATATCAGGACAAAGGAACAATTCCTTCACATACACTTACACTTCCACCCTCACTACCATTCAGGGCCCCAGACAGACCTTCCAGGTGAGGTGACACTTCACCTGTGGGTCGATTGCAACCCTGTCACATCCTGAAGTCTTATTATTGGCAAAGTTTTCTGTCACCCATTCGGCTTCACTTTCCAGAGTGTCCAGCTCCAGATCGATGAGGGAGTCATTGCAGGTGGTCTTTGCTGTTGGATCTCTCTATAATTCTTCTGTGTGTTCCTGCCAACTCTTTATCATGTCTTCTGCTTCTGTAAGTTCCTTCCCTTCTTCGTCTCTTCCTATCATCATCATCATCGTGGTTATCCCTCGAGGTCGAGGATGAGGGTCTTCGCTCTGAAGAAGTGGCCCACAGAGTGAAGGCGCCTGTGAGTGTATTTGTTTAACGTGTACCTGATGTTGCACTCCAAGAAGCACACGATACTTCACAAATCAACCAACTGATTCCAATGGCATGGAAACCAGAACGATTGGAGTTGACGGATTTGTTGCAGCCTTCATCCGCCTTCACAGCCGTTGAGTTCGAAGTTTCTTCGTCCGTCTGTTCCGCCGTTAAGGTCTTGGTTGGATTGTTCTTTGTCAGGGACCTCACCCTCGTCCTTACCGCCATGGGGTGACCCTACCAGGAGAATAGAGCCAGACTCATTCCTATTCTCATTTTACATGAAATGTTCCTTTGATTTCTCTAATCTTCTTCAATCGGTCTCTTCTTTTTTCCCCCCAAATCTGTTGGCATCTTCAGCTTCAAAGCATCTCTCCCGCTTGAACATTCTGTTCATTTGGAGGTGTTTGTTCCGATCTCCATTCACTCCCTGGAACGTATGAGAGTCAGCTGAGACCTTACAAAAGTGGTTTAAATCGTGAAGGGCGGAGGAGCGGACTCACTCTGTTTTGTTTGTGTAATTCAGGTCATCGCCAGCAGGTGGGGCTTTCTTCCGCCCGGACGGCAGACAAGAGGACGGCAATCGACCAGCGTCAGTCAGAGTCAGAATGGACAGAGGTATGTTCACTGGGCTCTTTCTCATTAAAGCTCTGTCCTCATGGTACCCGTGTAGTCAAATCATCAATCGTTCAGATGGAATAAACCTGGGCGATACGGGCCAGGGAGAAGGTACCATCAATCGGAGTGATTGATCCTACTGGTAAGGCGACCTTGAGCACTGGAGCGATTCACCAGGTCCAGCGCAGGGACCTAACAACGGGAATGGTCGCATCACTCCGCTCGCCGTGCCGATCTTCACCTGAGTGAGAGGAGAAGCGGCTCCTGGTTAAGGTGGGTATGGGCGAAACTCAGACAGGAATACAGCAGCGGGCGATGTAACAGTCCAGGGAGAAGACAGAATTTCTGTCAGTATTTGGTCCATCCTGATGTGGGAAATGCCTCCAACAGCCAGTGAGAGAAGCCGATGTTGTTTCTCTTTTTTTTTTTTTGGAAGGGCAATGGTGAATTCTGCCCGGATTTTCGGGTTGTTGTTCAATGGAGGTGAGGGGAGTTTCCCGGTGTCTACTTTCTGTGGCCGAGTTAAAGAACATTATATTGTGGGAGAACGGGATGGATGCAGGGGACAGCGAACAAGAGTCATTTTAAAAAGGAAATCCGGGGGCAGGTTGGGGGGGGGGCTACAGAAGCAATGAAATGTCCTTGGCGAATAGGATTAAAGTAAAACGAGATGATAAGTAGGGAGGGTACCGCGCAAAGTGCTGGAGGAACTCAGCAGGTGTTGTCTTGACCCGTCCAAATCTGCACCGACCGCCGCCGCTGGGCTACAAACGCGCAGTCTCTCATGCATGCAGTTGCAATTTAAATTGCGGTGTTTAAGAGCAGCGACGTGGAAGTTTTACTATCAGCTGCGGATTTTAATGTGTGGCGGCAGGGGTATCCCAAACTGGATTGTCCTCTGTTACAGTGAGTAGCGGTAGCTGTCCTTGTTGGTCTGAATGGTCTGGTAGTTCAGGGGTTGGTTTAGGAGGGTTGCTGCTCTGTTATTCTGGTTGTACAAAAGGTGACTCGTGGGATGGAGTTAATGAATGAGTTTCTTTATAAACAGTAGAAAGCCTGGCTAACGTGCGGCGTCTTTGGAGGGTGTCCCATCTGAGGTCCTGAAGCATACCTGTAACACTGCTGGTCTTTCTGTAATCACCGGTTACAAACCTGGCAGCTCTTCTCGTGCTTTCTCAAGTTTACTGATGTGAATGGTTTGGTAGGGATCCCAAAATGGCTGTTACAGTGTTCAAGTCTTGGACGGACGAGAGTTTTATAAGTAATTTCTGTTGTGGTTTTCCAGCCATTCGAGAATTTACGCGGTGAAAGGCCAAGGATTTTGTTGGAACTTGAAATGGTTTGGTTGATGTGTTCTGCCAGCTAAGGTTATCTGACAGTTCGGGGTAGTGTTTTACTTCCTGGAGTGCACCGTTTCCCATGAAGTACTGATGGTGCTAAAAACTTTTTTTGTGGGTCACTTTCATAATGCAGCACGTTGAGATGTTAAATTTCATCCGCCAGGAGGACGCCCACTCGCGCGGCGAGTTGATGTCTTGTTGAAGGCTCAGGTAACATCTATAGAGAGAAATCAACTATCGACGTTTCGGGTTGAGGAATCTTAATCAGAGAATTTGTAAATCGATTTCAAACTTGTCTTGGGCACATAAAATGGAGTCAGGACTGGAGGAGCTTTATTCTGGCTGAAGGTCTGTGACCAGTAGTGTCCTGAAGGGTCAAAGTTTCGCCTTGCGCCCTGTCTGATGTAAATAAAGTAATGATAAACTATGTATTACTGGGTGGACTGATTCGTTGATGTACAGAGTTGGCGGAGTTGGATTAATTTGGGACTGTTGTCAAACTGTTCAGCATCCCATTAGAAAGATAAACAGAGAGTCGCCAAGTTCAGTTAATTCAAGTGCGAAGCGGCTCTTTGGGGGGTCAAGTTCGCGCGCGATGTGCACAGTGACCGTTAATAAGATTGATTTACGGACGGGTCTTGTGATGGAAAAGCACAGCTCAGTGAACGCGGCAACACATTTGGTAGCGCGCTGACGATGAGTTAAGGTGTTTGCTAAAGTTGGGCTGTCACTGGGTGAACTTTGGTGAAGAGACAATTTCAGTATTGGGGACAAATCTGGTAACCACGTCACGGGAATGGTGTGGAGGGTCTGGGGAGGGGGCTGACGTGTTTCACCACAAGTACCAGAGGGCACAGGCTGAAGGTTAGAGGGTAAAGTTTAAAGGGGGTATAGGACGCATGCTTTCCACAGTGAGTGATCGGTGTCTGGAATGAACTGCCGAGGGAGGGACTGGAAACAGACACTCAGCAGCTTCTGGGAGGTGTTTGAACTCCTGAGTAGACCGGGACCGGAGGGATATTGATCATGGTCTGGAAGATGGGATTGGTTTAAATTGGCAGCGTGCCCGCATACGCATGGTACACTCGACTATTTTACGTTCCGTGACCGACTGCAGATCGGAACTCCGCCTTCTCCTCTTTCCTGGCAAACTGTGACGATCACCAACTGTTCCTGTTGACCACTTTCTACGTGGACCGACTGGAGCGGGCGATTGAGGAGGGCGTGCAGAGAGTCGGCTTCATGTTAATGGGCGAGGATCACTTCACCGGGACAGAGTATCACGTAAGTGTCAGGAACATAGACTCTGTGTAGATTCGGCGGAATCAATCACAGACCGACAGACCCGGCGCAGCGGCTCCTCTGGGCAGTGTAAACCCTGCAGTGCTTGTGGTCGACATCAGGAAAAGTCTTTTCATCTGCGGTAACCCTGAACCGCTATTCACCAATACAAGCTCCTCTCCAGTTTTCTGACCGCGTTCATTTTTAGACAGGTTAGGAGACAGACAATGATTAACAGTTGACTTTAATAATGTAACACTCGACGGACATTGCAAGCGGACAGAGAAGCACTTTACACCACTCTGTCTGACATCACATCATGTTCTCAATGTTCGACCTTAATGGCCATTCACCAGTCTGTGTTCTGCTGGTGACCCACGGGATTCCCGCAAATCAAATATATGGCGACTTATTCCTCAGCTCATTTCTCATTTCTTCAAGCTCATTTTCAATTGACCAGGTAACACTGACTATCGGTTCTCATTTGAACTGCCGACCATATTTTTGATCAATATCCCAACACGCTCTCATGGTTCTGTTACCTACTGTCCCTCGTGACTGTTCCAATTTGAGTTTATAATTACCGCAGCATGTACTGTTAACACTGGAAAGTGCAACATTTCCATCACTGAAAATACTCCAAGCATCTGCAGCTAACACAGAATTACAAAGAAACGTCTTTCCAATGATCCGTGTGCCACTGGAGAGCGTTCAGCTATTGGCACCCAGACTGAATTTTAGTGAGGAACCGCACACCGCACCGAACCCTACATTCCACGTGAGGCTGCTGACAACTTCAGCCCAAACTTCTTTCTCAACATTACCGCCAGTTGGCTTTGGTCTGTCACACGTGCAGAACAGTCCTGAATTTCCTGGCTGCTCCTCACTGCCAATTCCCAGCTGCAGCCTGGAGCCCGGCCGTGAAGTGTGAGCATGCTGGGATTCACCAGCAATCACCCCATGGTAAAATCAACAGTGACCCCGCCATAGTTTGACCTTCCCGTCGTCATCGAACTCTACAGTGCAGCAACAGGCTCTTCAGCCCATCTAGTCCACACGGTCCTGTTATCCGCTCAGTCCCATTGATTTGAACCCGGACTGGAGACGTCCATAACTCCCCCATTGAATGAACTTATTCAGATTGATCTTAAATTTTCAAATCGAACTACATCGACTAATTCCGATGGAAGCACGTTCCACGCTCTCAGCAACTTCTGAGTGTACAAGTTCCCCCTCATATTGTCTTTCATCTGTCATCGTTACTCCATGAGCTCTAATTCCAGTCCCACCCAACCTCAGCAGTAAATGCCTTTTCGCACTCACTCTATCTGTACCTTTTATAAACTTGTATACCTCTATCACTTCTCCTACACTCTATGAAATAATGTCCTAAACCTATTCACACTTCCTCTATATCTCAGGTCCTCAAGTCCTGGCAACAATCTGTAATTTTTTTTTTCCTGCACTCGTTCAATCTTAATGATATCCTTCCGAGAGGTAGGTGCACACATTGCTTCAAATTCACCCGATTACCTGTGTCCTGCGCCTTGGGGATGTCTCCCTCCCCGTACAGCCCGTCGGTCAACCTCTCAGCCTGCTGAATGATCCAGCGCCAGCTCTTGTTCCTGAGCACGGTCTGTACGGAGCTGCGGCTGGATGCAGTTCCTGAAGGTGCGGTTGTCAGGGGCGCTGGAGGTCTCCCTGTCTTGCCGCACCCGGTAGGAAGAGCACTGCACCATCCTGCCTGGCAATCCCACTGTCCTAAGGGTGAAAAGGAGGTAAAATATCACCCAAAAGTTACATAGAAAACATAGACACAGAAAATAAGTGCAGGAGTAGGCCATTCGGCCCTTCGAGCCTGCACCGCCATTTATTATGATCATAGCTGATCATCCAACTCAGAACCCCGCCCCAGCCTTCCCTCCATACCCTCTGATCCCCGTAGCCACAAGGGACAGATCTAACTCCCTCTTAAATATAGACAATGAACTGACCTCAACTGTTTCCTGTGGCAGAGAATTCCACAGATTCACCACTCTCTGTGTGAAGAAGGTTTTCCTAATCTCGGTCCTAAAAGGCTTCCCCTTTATCCTCAAACTGTGACCCCTCGTTCTGGACTTCCCCAACATCGGGAACAATCTTCCTGCATCTAGCCTGTCCAATCCCTTTAGGATTTTATACGTTTCAATCAGATCCCCCCCTCAATCTTCTAAATGCCAACGAGTACAAGCCCAGTTCATCCAGTCTTTCTTCATATGAAAGTCCTGCCATCCCAGGAATCAATCTGGTGAACCTTCTTTGTACTCCCTCTATGGCAAGGATGTCTTTCCTCAGATTAGGGGACCAAAACTGCACACAATACTCCAGGTGTGGTCTCACCAAGGCCTTGTACAACTGCAGTAGTACCTCCCTGCTCCTGTACTCGAATCCTCTCGCTATAAATGCCAGCAAACCATTCGCCTTTATCACCGCCTGCTGTACCTGCATGCCCACTTTCAATGACTGGTGTATAATGACACCCAGGTCTCGTTGCACCTCCCCTTTTCCTAATCGGCCACCATTCAAATAATAATCTGTTTTCCTATTTTTGCCACCAAAGTGGATAACTTCACATTTATCCACATTAAATTGCATCTGCCATGAATTTGCCCACTCACCCAACCTATCCAAGTCACTCTGCATCCTCTTAGCATTCTCCTCACAGCTAACACTGCCACCCAGCTGCGTGTCATTCCCAAACTTGGAGATGCTGCATTTAATTCCGTCATCCAAGTCATTAATATATATTGTAAACAACTGGGGTCCCAGCACTGAGCCTTGCGGTACCCCACTAGTCACTGCCTGCCATTCTGAAAAGGTCCCGTTTATTCCCACTCTTTGCTTCCTGTCTGCTAACCAATTCCCCACCCACATCAATACCTTACCCCCAATACCGTGTGATTCAGTTTGCACACTAATCTCCTGTGCGGGACCTTGTCAAAAGCCTTTTGAAAATCCAAATATATCACATCCACTGGTTCTCCCCTATCCACTCTACTAGTTCCATCCTCAAAAAATTCTATGAGGTTCGTCAGACATGATTTTCCTTTCACAAATCCATGCTGACTTTGTCCGATCATTTCACCACTTTCCAAATGTGCTGTTATCACATCCTTGATAACTGACTCCAGCAGTTTCCCCACCACCGACGTTAGGCTAACCGGTCTATAATTCCCCGGTTTCTCTCTCCCTCCTTTTTTAAAAAGTGGGGTTACATTAGCCACCCTCCAATCCTCAGGAACTAGTCCAGAATCTAACGAGTTTTGAAAAATTATCACTAATGCATCCACTATTTCTTGGGCTACTTCCTTGTGCACTCTAGGACGCAGACCATCTGGCCCTGGAGATTTATGTGCCTTCAATCCCTTCAATTTACCTAACACCACTTCCCTACTAACATGTATTTCGCTCAGTTCCTCCATCTCACTGGACCCTCTGTCCCCTACTATTTCTGGAAGATTATTTATGTCCTCCTTAGTGAAGACAGAACCAAAGTAATTATTCAATTGGTCTGCCATGTCGTTGCTCCCCATAATCAATTCACCTGTTTCTGTCTGTAGGGGACCTACATTTGTCTTTACCAGTCTTTTCCTTTTTACATATCTATAAAAGCTTTTACAGTCAGTTACCTAAAGCCTCCGCCTCTCCTCTCTGACACAAAGACTCGACTCCCCACTAAATCTCTGGCTCACTCAGACTGTGTCTGCTCCGCCTAAACCTAGCCCAGTGGATGATTGTCCCGCAATCCGTGGCGTGCAGGAACTCCCCACTGACCCCCCGCCCTCACTTATCGCGACGAACACTTCAATGGGTCTTGGTGACCTGCGGCGAGCAGAATGTTCTGGGTCAGTCCATGTTCAGGGTAGATTTCAACCCGTCCCTCCGCTCCTCAATAGATTCCCCGTTGTTCATTACAGAGTGTGACTGAGCTCGCGGAGAAGGGAAACCGAGCGGCCGCTTCCAAACTCCTCCTGGATCTGGTGATGGAGAAGGGCTCCGGGGCCCAGAGGGTGATGTGGGAATCCTTTGTCAAACTACATCACCATTTACTGAAGCTGAGCAGAATATTGAATGAAATACGGGAACGTGGTACGGTGAACAATACACTGTGTGTTACAGATGTAAATGTTGATGTATTTACAGTGTTACACAGAACAGACTTCATGCAGGTTAATCTTTTGATACAGGTGGCGGCCAGTTCGCCTACATGGACAGTGAACGGGTTTTATCTGAAGAGCCCGCGCATCTGAAAGGTAACGGATGGAACGGACATCTCAAAGTCTTTATTTTATCTGGTTAAGCAGTCTGCTGTGCGGCACCTTATCAAATGCCTTCTGAGAATCCAAATAAATGGCATCCACTGACTCTCATTTCTCTACTCTGATTCTTACTTCCACGGTGAATTCCAACAGAAACCATGCTAACTTATTTCCTCATTGATCTCCAAGTACCTCGGAAACTCAACCGTAATAAGAGACTCCAACACTTCCCCGTTCACTGAGGTTTGGCTTACTGGCCTATAATTTTCCTTCGTTCGCCTTCCTCCCTTCTTAAACAGCAGATTAGATTAGATTATGAGGACACGCAGTCCTTGTTTAACGTCATTTAGTGATGCATGCATTAAGAAATGATACAATGTTCCTCCAGTATGATATCACAGAAACACAGGACAGACCAAGACTAAAACTGACAAAAAACACATTATTATAACATATAGTTACAACAGCGCAAACTGTTACGTACCCCGTAACTGGATTGCCAAACCAGCCGAAATGAACCACTTAGTTGGAGTCTGGATTACTGGAACTAAGAAAGTTTTACTAGAGAAATAAGTAACACAGTACCCTAATAGTAAGGATATAAATGCAACAGGTTAGCAATGATAAAACAGACATGTACACAGAACTAGGATAATAGGATCAATGAAACTCTATCGCAGTCTAGGGGTAAAATGATCAATCACAAGTGACGCAGATTTCAGTTCAGTTTAGTTCAGTTGGCAGTAATCGCCGTCGTGCCGTTGGGAAGAAAGAGAGCGAATGCTGATATTCAAATCGGATTCAAACAGACCTTTGATATTCCTCGCAGTCAGCTTTCGGGCGAGCCCTTTGTAATGTCTTCTGAGGTCACCGACTGTCACCCCTCCATTCCGGATACGATCGTTCTTCTGCCGTGAACCCGGCACCCAGGCAAGGGCGGACACACACAGAAGGTTCCCGCCGACGTACCTTTCCACCCTGTGCGTCTATGGTCGGTCCCGCGATCAGACCTCCAAAACTCCCACCAACTTGGGGGGGCACAAGGCACTTCCAGGGTCTCGTTATCTCGTGGTGTCGTGGTATGTCCCTTGCCTTAGTGAACCCACCATCTACTTGTAAACCTGTTGGTTCATCCTCAGCTCTACCATGCTGGTTCCAATCCCCCTGCCATATTAGTTTAAAACACCCCCAACAGCTCCAGCAAGAATATTGGTCCCCATCGGATTCGTGTGCAACCCGTCCATTTTCTACAGGTCCTACCTGCCCCGGAACAGATCCCAATTATCCAGAAATCTGAATCCCTGCCCCCTGCTCCAAATCTTCAGCCACGCATTCCTCTGCCACCTCATTCTATTCCTATTGTCACTGTCGGGGGGCACAGGCAGCAATCCCGAGAATGCTGCTTTTGAGGTCCTGCTCCTCAGCTTTCTTTCTAACTGCCTGTGTTCTGTTTCCAGACTTCCTCCCTTTTCTCTTCCTATGTCGTTGGTACCAACATTTACCACGAATTCTGGCCGCTTAACCTCCCTTATTAGGATATTGTGGACGCGTCCAGAATCATTTCGGACAATGGCAGCTGGGAGGCAAAGTACCCTCCGTGTTTCCTCTTCGTGTCCACAGAATCACCGCCCTGTCCTCCTGACTTCACAGTCCCCTATTACCGCTACCATCCTCGTCAGTTTCCTGCTCTTCCGCGCATCATCCGGGAGTTGCCTGAGTTCGTGTAGCAGCTCCTCCGAGAACAAGAGACTGTAGACTAGCGCTGGGCATGTTACAGCGTGACTGGCTCAGTGTTGAAAAGGAAACAGAAATTTCAGCCGCTCCGAAATGATATCGTCTTTGCAAGTAGGTACCATGTACAATCCTGATTTGATGGAGACGGACGGAGAAGCACAGAGGAACATCTGGAGAAACTTCTGAAATGCCCGCTTCGCTGCCGCCGCTACTGTGCGACCCAGAATCTCCGGAGACGAAGGCCCCAAATCCTCTTCTTAGCCTATTGCCTGTTGCCCGGGCCGGCGTCGAAGCGCTCGGCAGAGATGGTGCTCGGCGCTCGGTGTCGGAGGGCTGGTCGGAGGCTCGAAGTTTTCAGACGGACTCAGAGTCGGCTGTGGTCGGGTGCTTCCAGGATGCTGCATCGGGAAGTTTGCGGCGCTGGAGATTCATCGCAGGGAAAGTTTCTTCCTTCTACCGTCGGCGTGAGATGATGGGACTTTCGAGAGAATTTGAGACTTTTTTTTTTTACCGTGCCCATGGTCTGTTCTACATCAAATTACGGTATTGCTTTGCAGTGTTGTCACTATATGTTATAATTATATGGTTTTGTCAGGTTTTCAGTCTTGGTTTGTCGTGTGTTTCTGTGATATCATTCTGGAGGGACATTGTATCATTTCTTAATGCATGCATTGCTAAATGACAATAAAAGAGGACTGCGCGTCCTCACAATCTGAAAAAAAAAAGCATGTTCCTTTTCTGTGGCTCAGTACTGACATCTTAAACCTAAAGGAGTGTCAAGAGTATCAGGTCCGTTATGAGAAAGTAAAAGTCGGTAGAACAAGTAAGTTGCCTCTGCAGTGTCGCAATTTTCAGCAGAAATCAGTGAAACCACCCGCTCCACACAACCCTCCTCTCCAGAACCTCCTGTTGGTGGCCGCTGGAACCCCGGGGAATCTGCAAACTACGAACAGAGGGGAGAGCGGAGCCTTCTGTTGTGGCGTGGGTGAAATCACCAGAGAGACAGAGTCACTGGTAGATACAAAGCAGCTTCTATATTCGACACAACAAGCAGGCATCATATGGACGGAGACGCTTTCGGTAGAAAGGCCTGCTAGCCCAATGTGGGCTCGATATTTGTATGCTGAAGACAAAGGCAATTGGTACTTAAAAAGTTATAGACAATGCACAGATAATGTTTCCTATTGAAGCTACATACGAAATATCACACCGTCTTTTCCTTCCGTCGCCAACATGTCTGGGTTGGTATCCACAGCCTTTAGGAATGTAAGTTAAGTCTGCGATACATTTATTTGGCATTTCCCGTGCTAACATAGAAGACAATTAATGTTTATAATGTATAGATAATACTGTGTTCGAAATTACAGCACCAGCTGGAAGGGCCGAATGGCCTACTCCTGCACCTATTTTCTATGTTTCTATCAGGTTAAACTACGGCGCCAGAAGCATCTGGTATTCACACCTTTTTAGTGCGCTCATTGTCGTGGACCCAATCCACAGTAATTTGTCAAATAGAAATCTGGTGGTCAAAGTCATTTACGTGTAAACGAATCATCTCCTCAAAAATCTCACTCTAACACCTTTAACAGCTGATCTGATTCAGATCAGAAACGTTTCTGGGCTATCGTTCATTTTCAGACACTTTTATCTCTGATCTCCCGATTTCACCCAAGCAATGTTTTTAACATTTTTTTTATTCAAAGAAACTCTGTTGCATGCTCCATGTTCTCATCATGATCAGGCAGTGACGACCTATTTCTGTCCGTCCTAAGTTGTTCAACAGAAACACAAGGAGACTCTGCGGGCACAGACTGAAACACTGAGAGTTAACACGATCCTGATGAGGGAGAGGGTGAAGGTTTTCCAGCTGGTTGATCGATACGCTGAGCTCACGGTCGTTTCTACTGTTCGAGATCGGAGACTGGTGGAACACGAGCTGCTGGCGAGAGGCAGAGACCACGAGGAGTGGAGCGAAGAACTTCTCCAGGGAAAGCTGGAGAAAATCCGGAGGGATCAGTTATTCAAAAGGAGTTCTGTTCAAAAATGTAAAATGTCTTTAATGAAAAACAAATCCGGTATGTCTTCAGCAGTGGCCGGAGTCCCAGGGATCGGGAAAACCACACTGGTACAAAAGATTGTTTATGACTGGGCCACGGGAAAAATATGTCAAGAATTCCAGTTTGTCTTCAGTTTCAGATTCCGAGATTTGAACTCGATTAACTGCAGGATAAACCTGAAAGAACTGATTCTGCATCAGTATCCCTACTTCGGGAATATCCTGAGAAAGGTCTGGAAGAAGCCGGAGGTGTTGCTGTTTATATTCGATGGTTTGGATGAATTCAAGGACAGAACTGATTTTGCTGACAAGCGGAGAGACACAGAAGCTCGGTCCACATGCACAGATCCTGAATTCAAGTGCAAGGTGTCTGACATTGTGTACAGTTTAATCCAGCACAAGCTGCTCCCAGGGTGTTCAGTGCTGGTGACCACCCGTCCCACTGCGTTACATTTATTGGAAAAGGCAGAGATCGGTGTCTGGGCTGAAATCCTGGGATTTGTTGGTGAGGAACGGAAGGATTATTTCCTCAGACATTTTGAAGATGAGACGGTGGCAGCAGCTGTTTTCAAACACGTGGAGGAGAACGAGATCCTGTACACCATGAGCTACAACCCCTCCTACTGCTGGATCCTCGCTCTGGCACTGGGCCCTTTCTTCACACAACGAGTCAGGGATCCGCAGCGTGTTCCCAAGACCATCACCCAACTGTACTACTATATTTACAACATCCTGAAAAACCACGGCCGTGAGATTGAGAACCCCCGTGATGTGTTACTCAGGGTCGGTCAGATGGCCTTCAGAGGAGTGTTCGAGAAGAAGATTGTGTTTACAAGTGGAGATTTGATCAACTACAGTCTGCAGCCTTCCCAGTTCCTGTCCGGGTTCCTGATGGAGCTTTTGGAGAGAGAGGACTCTGCCCGGAGCGTGGTGTACGCATTCCCACACCTCACCATCCAAGAGTTTGTAGCTGCACTCGCACAATTCCTGAATCCGCATCCCGGGGATATCCTGAAATTCCTCACTGAAGCCCACAACACGACAGATGGGCGATTTGAGGTATTTCTCCGTTTTATTGCTGGTCTCTCCTCCCCACTGACAGCTCGGGGCCTGGAGGAGTTTCTGGGTCCATTTCCTCATCAAACTATCTGCCGGGTGATTGACTGGGTGAAGGAGGAGGTTAAACGCCAGAGTGGAATCATGGGGATTGAAGCTGGTAAAAGGAGCCTCCTGAACACATTGCACTACCTGTTTGAGTCTCAGAATCGTGGACTGGCTCAGGACACGCTGGGATCTGTGGAAACACTTTCATTCAGTGGAATGACACTGACCCCGATTGACTGCGCGGTCCTGTCTCATGTCATCAGACTCTGTGATACAATAAAACACCTCAACCTGGGAAACTGCCACATTCAGTGTGAAGGAATCCAGCGGCTGGGACCAGGGCTGCACAAGTGCCAGGAGTTGGGGTAACTCGATTTATCTCTCGCTCTGAACGGTGAAACTGTTCCATTGTGAAAGGAATTCGGGTAAAACTGCAGTGAATCAGATTGTGAAGATTTGTGACAAATGACCAGGGAATCGGTCAGCAATTCCCCAAGGACGGGAGGTTTCTATGGTTCCTTGCGAAGGGATGTTGGAGAATTCATCAAATCAGTGAACAACGGCCTTTGGTTTAGTGGTAGTAAATCACAGGAATGGACGTGTTACTCCTAGCCTTGAAAACGTCTATTAACAATGTTCCTTCTCACTGTTACTGACACCCAGACCGACACTGACTGCAGCAGGTGGGTCAGAGATTCACACCCACTTCCCGGTGAGGGACAAGAGACCGTCAGCAGACTGTCCCAGCGAGAAGGAAAGAGATACTATTGTGAGATTGTGCTTCCCTGCCCTTCTCCGTGTATGATATCACCATCAATCCACCTGTGACTGTGCTCACTACACAGCCCCCCAATGGTTATGTCCTCTGCTGATTCTGGGCCGTAATTTACAACAACCCCTCACAAGCGATCTACTTCCGCATCCCTTTCTGCTGTCGACCTCTCTTAGTCATGTGGGAACTCTCCGCACCCCCTTCGTCCTGTGGAATCTCTCTTCCCCACCCCCTTCCTCCTGTGGGCTCTCTCTTCCCCTTCCCCCTGTGGGATCTCTCTTCCCCATCCCCCTTACTTTTGTGGGATCTCTCTTCCCTATCCCCTTCCTCCTGTGGGATCGCTCTTGCCTATCCCCTTCCTCCTGTAGGATCTCTCTGGCCTATCCCCTTCCTGCTGTGGGATCTCTCTTCCCTATCCCCTTCCTCCTGTGGGATCTCTCTTCCCCATCCCTCTTCCTCATGTGGAATCTCTCTTCCCTATCCACTTCCTCATGTGGAATCTCTCTTCCCTATCCACTTCCTCCTGTGGGATCACTCTTCCCCATCCCCCTTCCTCCTGTGGGATCTCTCTTCCTCATTCCCCTTCCTCCTGTGGGATCGCTCTTCCCCATTCCCCTTCCTCCTGTGGGATCTCTCTTCCCCATCCCGCTTCCTCCTGTGGGATCTCTCCTACCATCTCCCATCGACAATTTCCCATTCACAAATCTTCCTCTCTGTGGGACTTTCTCCC
Organism: Mobula birostris; assembly: GCF_030028105.1. Lineage (NCBI taxonomy): Eukaryota > Metazoa > Chordata > Chondrichthyes > Myliobatiformes > Myliobatidae > Mobula > Mobula birostris. The sequence goes on from NW_027278608.1 coordinate 102,730, forward strand.
ACCCTCCGGCCCTGCTTCTTCCCACCGTCTGAGTTCAGAACCACTTTTCTAAGCATCGGGGAATGAGCTGGAATTTGAGGAGTTTACAGGGTCACACCGACAGACTAAATTACTGACATTCAGTGAATACCCTGGAGATGGTCAGTGATGGGAACTCCGATCAGTGATTTACTGAAGGGTTTAATGCTTCCTGAAATATCCGAGTAAGAGAAATTCCCTCAGTCCCACTGAGGGAAAAACTTTGTTTATCATTGTGTCTGTTTGTCTTTAGACTTTCGGGGAATGAACTGGGAGATTCAGGAGTGAAACTGATGTTTGCGGCTCTGAGGAACCCGGAGTGTAAAATACAGAAACTGGAGTAAGCACCAGAATGTGGGATATTGTGTTTACAGTCTTTGGGTGTCTGACACTAAACATTAATGTGATCAATAATTGTGTTACTGATAAACACTGGGGATCTGTACCGTCTCCTGTATCTCTGTGTCCTTCACCCTCACTCTCTCTCATCTCCAGGCTGACCCGTGTCGGTCTCACAGATTGTGGTCCCGAGGATCTCGTCTCCGTTCTCAGTACAAACCCATCACTGACAGAGCTGAGCCTGAGTGATAATAAATTGAGAGATTCAGGAGTGAAACTGGTGTCTGCGGCTCTGAGGAACCCGGAGTGTAAAATACAGAGACTGCGGTAAGTACCAGACTGTGGGTGATCAGGGAGCTCAAAGCCTGTGCCCCTCAGCTATGTGGAGTACTTCGCCATGTATTCAACATGAGCCTGAGGCTCCGGAAGGTTCCTGTACTGTGGAAGATGTCCTGCCTCGTCCCTGTGCCGAAGACGCCGCGCCCCAGCGGCCTCAATGACTACAGACCGGTGGCATTGACCTCCCACATCATGAAGACCCTGGAGGGACTTGTTCTGGAGCTGCTCCGGCCTATGGTCAGGCCACACTTAGATCCCCTCCAGTTCGCCTACCAGCCCCGACTAGGAGTTGAGGATGCCATCGTCTACCTGCTGATCCGTGTCTGCGCCCACCTGGACAAGCCAGCGAGCACCGTGAGGGTCATGTTTTTTGACTTCCCCAGTGCGTTCAACACCATCCGCCCTGCTCTGCTGGGGGAGAAGCTGACAGCTATGCAGGTGGATGCTTTCCTGGTATCATGGATTCTTTACGACCTGACTGGCAGACCACAGTACGTGTGCTTGCAACACTGTGTGTCCGACAGAGTGATCAGCAGCACTGGGGCTCCACAGGGGACTGTCTTGTCTCCCTTTCTCTTCACCATTTACACTTCAGACTTCAACTACTGCACAGAGTCTTGTCATCTTCAGAAGTTTTCGGATGACTCTGCCAGAGTTGGATGCATCAGCAAGGGAGATGAGGCTGAGTACAGGGCTATGGTGGGAAACTTTGTCACATGGTGCGAGCAGAATTATCTGCAGCTTAATGTGAAAAAGACTAAGGAGCTGGTGGTAGACCTGAGAAGAGCTAAGGTACCGGTGACCGCTGTTTCCATCCAGGGGGTCAGTGTGGACATGGTGGAGGATTACAAATACCTGGGGATACGAATTGACAATAAACTGGACTGGTCAAAGAACACTGAGGCAGTCTACAAGAAGGATCAGAGATGTCTCTATTTCCTGAGGAGACTGAGGTCCTTTAACATCTGCCGGTCGATGCTGCGGATGTTCTACGAGTCTGTGGTGGCCAGTGCTATCATGTTTGCTGTTGTGTGCTGGGGCAGCAGGCTGAGGGTAGCAGACACCAACAGAATCAACAAACTCATTTGCAAGGCCAGTGATGTTGTGGGGATGGAGCTGGACTCTTTGACAGTGGTGTCTGAAAAGAGGATGCTGTCCAAGTTGCATGCCATCTTGGACAATGTCTCCCATCCACTACATAATGTACTGGGTGGGCACAGGAGTACATTCAGCCAGAGACTCATTCCACCGAGATGCAGCACAGAGTGTCATAGGAAGTTATTCCTGCCTGTGGCCATCAAACTTTACAACTCCTCCCTTGGAGGGTCAGACACCCTGAGCCAATAGGCTGGTCCTGGACTTACTTCCTGGCATAATTTACATATTACTATTTAACTATTTATGGTTTTATTACTACTTATTTATTTATGGAGCAACTGTACCGAAAACCAATATCCCCGCCGATCAGTAAAGTATGACTCTGACTATGAGATAGTGTTTACAGTCACTGGGCGTCTGACAGTGAGCATTACTGTGATCAGTAATTGTGTTACTGATAAACACTGGGGATTTGTACCATCTCCTGTCTCTCTGTGTCCTTCACCCTCACTCTCGCTCTCATTTCCAGGCTGTACTGTGTTGATCTCACAGGTTCTGCTGCCAAGGATCTCGTCTCAACTTTCAGTAAAATCCCATCACTGACGGAGCTGGACCTGACTAATAGTAAACTTGGAACTTCAGGGCTGAAATTCGTGTCTGCGGCTCTGAGGAACCCAGAGTGTAAAGTACAGAAACTTTGGTAAGTACCAGACGGTGGGAGATTGTCTTTACAGTCACTGGGTGTCTGACACTGAACATTAATGTGATCAGTAATTGTGTTACTGATAAACACAGGGGATTACACCGTCTCCTGTCCTGGTTCGGTCCGTGAAGTCTTTAAGATCCGACATGATCTTCCCTGACCTGACCTGACCTTCCCTTTCCAAGAGCCAACCAAGCCCAGTCCAAGTACCCAAGACACCAGTCCAAGTACCCAAGAGCTCAGTCAAGCCAAAGTCAAACCAAGCCGGGTCCCGTCCAGGAGTACCTCGTCCAGTCCAAGGGCCCAGCCGAATCCGGAGTTTCACGCCCAGCCCAGTGCTGAAGTACCTCATCCTGCGCTGGGGATCCCTGGTCCCGCCCTGGAGTCTCTCGTCACGTCCCAGAACCTCTCCTAGTCCAAGCCTCGTCCTAGAGCCTCGTCCAGTCCATGTCAAGGGTTCGTATTCCCTGAACTATTTTCGTGTCTGGCCTGTTCCTAGTCCCGAGTCCTCGCCTGGATCCGGACTCCGACCCCGAGTCAAGACCCATGTTCCGGGTCCCTGTCCAGTCTCTGGCTCGGAGTCCTAGTCCGGCTCCTTGTTTCAAGTTCCTCGTCCAGGTCCAACTCTCCCAGTCCAAGGTCTAGCCCAGGCCCGGTGTCCTTGTCTCGTCCAGGGTCCGTGTCCATGTCCAGCATGGTTTCCTCCCGACTTCCCTTGCCTTCTTGAGACGCCTAGTCCGGTTCGTAGTACGTCAGCGTCTGTGCCTTGCATTTGGGTCCGTGCCCAACGCCCCCTCCCCGCGTATGACATCTCCTGTCTCTCTGTTTCCTTCACCCTCACTCCCTCTAATCTCTAGGCTGAACTGGGTCGGTCTCACAGATTCTGGTGCCGAGGATCTCGCCTCCGCTCTCAGTACAAACCCATCAGTGACGGAGCTGAACCTGAGTGATAATGAACTGGGAGATTCAGGAGTGAAACTGGTGTCTGCGGCTCTGAGGAACCCGGAGTGTAAAATACAGAAACTGGAGTAAGTACCAGACTGTGGGAGATTGTGTTTACAGTCACTGGGTGTCTGACACTGAACATTAATGTGATCAGTAATTGTGTTACTGATAAACACTGGGGATTTGTACCGTCTCCTGTCTCTCTGTGTCCATCACCCTCACTCTCTCTCATCTCCAGGCTGGACAATGTCGGTCTCACAGATTCTGGTGCCGAGGATCTCGTCTCCGCTCTCAGTACAAAACCATCACTGACGGAGCTGCACCTGGGATCAAACTCACTCACAGACCGATCTGCCCCCGCTCTCCGCCGCCTCATACTGACCCTCCCGAGTCTGGAGCGGATCGGGTGAGTATTTGTGTTAATGATCAGTCTGATAAAATATCAGCGGATCCGCGGGTTTTCTGGTGATATTTGTCTGTGAGTGTTGTTGAAACATTAACCCCAGTCACCTGTTACTAACACTGTTGTGTGATCTGTTTATTTCATCTCTATTCTTCCATCTGTTTCAGGCTGGACTGGAATCAGTTCAGTGAGACCGGGGAGAAGGAACTGAGATCTCTGCAGGAACCCAGAGCCGGACTGAGAGTGGATCTGTGAACATCTGAATGTGTGAACATCCCCGCCCGCGGGATGGGGACATTTTGGCCGATTCCCCGCCCCTCCCCTTTAACTCCCGCCCTCCCCTTTAACTCCCGCCTTTCCCTTTAACTCGCCGCGCTCCGGGTTCAGTTCCCGACGGTTCTACCGGAAATGCATCCAGTCTCCCGCTCTGTGACGTTCGGGAGCGGTCCCGCAGTGACGTAATTCCGCCTGTTGTCCGGCGCCTCCGCTGCCGCCGGATGTCCGGTTTGGAGAAGCACAAACACGTGAGACCCCGGGGAATTACACAGCCGGGATGAGCCCGGGGCGGGGGGAGGGGGTGGGCGGTCCGGGATTCGGCCTGGGACACCGGTGTCCCGGGGCTGGATTATCCCAGGAGAGAATCCTTTTGCTCCCTTTGTTGAGGACAATGCATTGGGCAGACTGGCAGATAGAGTGATGTTAAATTGACAGACACCTCGGCAGTGACCCTGGATCTGCAGCGATCCCGGACACGGCCCTGAAGTGTGACTTTACGATCAAGCAACACGCAAAGAAGTTGCTGGTGATCGCAGCAGGCCAGGCAGCATCTCTAGGAACAGGCACAGTCGACGTTTCGGGACCGATTATTCAATCTGTCACCCGTTGTGGCCGGCCGGTGAATTGTGTGTAACTGTGCGTGAGTCGGGAGCAGTTTATTTATTCCCGCCACGTTAGCAGCTCACACAGTCTTCAATTTACATTTGTCATGATGAAATGAATAAAACGCTGCAACTTCCTGTCTGGGTGTCGGACTGGAGTCTCGCTAGAGGAGAAACAGTGACCGGGGATTACTGCTGCCCCCGGACCCGGTGAACTGCAATAATGGGTCTGATACCACTCTCTCACTTAGTGTTATTATTATTTTATTTATTATTAAGGCTACAGCTGCGTCTCAGCTCCAGGCTGAGGGATGTGGGGTTTGCGGAGTCTGGCTGCCGAGGATCTCATCTCCACCCGACCCTCATCGTGGCTAACAGCCCCCGCAGACAGTTAAAACCGAGTGTAATGCCAGACCTGATTTCACTTAAGTCCCAAGTACGAGAGGGATGGGGGATGGAATACCGGCGTTAACCACGGGGTGAAGCTCCCTCCGCAACGTCCCATCACACACTCCCGGGGTCAGACACAGAGTGAATCTCCCTCCACACCATTCCATCACACACTCCCGGGATCAGACACAGAGTGAATCTCCCTCCACACCGTCCCATCACACACTCCCGGGGTCAGACACAAAGTGAATCTCCCTCCACACCGTCCCATCACACACTCCCGGGGTCAGACACACAGAGTGAATCTCCCTCCACACCGTCCCATCACACACTCCCGGGGTCAGACACAGAGTGAATCTCCCTCCACACCATCCCATCACACATTGCCGGGGTCAGACACAGAGTGAATCTCCCTCCACACCGTCCCATCACACACTCCCGGGGTCAGACACAAAGTGAATCTCCCTCCACACCGTCCCATCACACAGTCGCGACATCGACAATTTACATCGGTGGTGCGCAAGTGGAACAGGTCAAAAGGTTTAATTTCCTCGGGTCCCGAAGAAGCTGCAGAAGATCGTGAACACAGCCTAGCACATCACACAAACCAATCTTCCGTCCTTGAACTCACTTTGCACCGCACGCTGTCGGAGCAGTGCTGCCAGGATAATCAAGGACACGACCCACCCAGTCAACACACTTTTCATCCCTCTTCCCTCCGGGAGAAGGCTCAGGAGCTTGAAGACTCATACGGCCAGATTTGGGAACAGCTTCTTTCCAACTGTGATAAGACTGCTGAACGGTTCCTGACCCGGATCTGGGCCGTACCCTCCAAATATCCGGACCTGCCTCTCGGATTTTTTGCACTACATTACTTTCCATTTTTCTATTTTCTATTTATGATTTATAATTTAAAATTTTAATATTTACTATCGATTTGTACTCCAGTGAGCGCGAAGCGCAGAATCAAATATCGATGTGATGATTGTACATTCCGGTATCAATTGTCTGGCGACAATAAAGTATAAAGTATAAAGTATTTACAAATGCATGTGATTATTATAACCGACCGTGAAACTTCTCCCAGAGGGATTCTTTTTGTTTTTTTATCGCGTTTAGTCCAGATGTGCTAACGGGACATTGATAGTCTGGGTGCATGGAATAGTGCCATTGATAACCATTGCCCATATGGATGAAAAGGCAGACCATCCCGGGCAGAGGTGGCCCCAGGCCGGTCTCTAACCAACAATGGACCAACCACACCCAGAGGGATGGGAGGAGAGCGGGAGGGAGAGGTGGAAGTGTACGGGTGGAGGACAAATATATCGGGGTAATTGAGATAGGCGCGCGGAGAGTGATCGGATGAGAGAGTGATAAATGCATTAAGATGGACAGAGAGAGGAAGAGGAAAAGGGCGGTGGTAAAACAGGGAACGCCAGGGAAAAAAACAGAGACAGAGAAAGATAGGGCGATTGAGACAGGAGAGAGAGAGAGAGAGAGAGAGAGAGAGAGTGACAGCCGGAGAGTAACAAGGAGAGACGCATACAGTGCGGCAGGCACCGTGCGACTCGGGGTTCAGTGCCGGGAGGAGACCGGTGGAGAAATGGAGAACATCCGGCATGGAAAGGGTTAAATTGGAACAGGAGGAGAAGATGGGGGCGCGACGCAGCGCGCGTGGCCGTTCCGAAAAAAATATCGTGTGTGTGAAGCAGGATGCCGTGCACAATCCGGATTTGATGGAGACGGCCGTGAGAAGTGCGGAGGAACACCCAGAGAAACTTCTGAAATGCCTGCTTCGCTGCCGCTGCGACTGTGCGACCGAGAATCTCCGGAGGGGAGGGCCCCAAATCCTCGGCTTTGCGTATCACCTGTTGCCGGGGCCGGGGCCGAAGCCCTCGGCAGAGATGGTGCTCGGTGCTCGGTGTTGGAGAGCTGCTCGGAGTTTTCGGACGGACTCGGAGTCGGACTGTGGTCGGATGCTTCCAGGATGCTGCATCGGCATATTGGCGGCGCTGGGGGTTCACCGTCTTCGTGGGATGGTGGGACTTTCGAGAGACTTTGAGACTTGTACCGTGCCCATGGTCTGTTCTTATCAAATTACGGTATTGCTTTGCGCTGTTGTAACTATATGTTATGATTATGTGGTTTTTGTTAGTTTTTAAGTCAGTTTGTCATGTGATATCATTCTGGAAAAACATTGTATCATTTCTTAATGCATGCTTTATTAAATGACAATAAAAGAGGACTGCGTGTCCTCATAATTAAATCTAATCTAATCTAAATCTAAAATTTGCACAGGGACATGCTCGAGGCGGCCTCTCCGCCGGATAACCATAGTCTCGCCGGTTCCTTACTTTCTCCTTCCACCAAGTTACTCATATTTTACTCAAGTTCTGAGAAAAGTGAATTTCGAAAAGCAATGAAAGGATTTGGTCCGAGTTAAGAGGAATATGGTCCTTTTGTTCCGAGAAACGTTCAAGCTGGTTTCATTCTGTCTCCAGGCAGCATCGGGGCGGAGCTGACAGAACAAAGCTGAGACCAAGTTTGATAGCTTGGAATTCAGTACATTTCTCCGGGGGCTGTATTGGAAGATCTCGGAAATAACTTGAGCAATCTACAAAGGTATCCAGCCAGAAGAAAAAAAGTTTTCAAACACAAAATAAGGCCAACAGCACATCCGCGGTTCCGTTCTGTATTTCCCAACATCCCCCGCTCGCTGAACACTTCCGGGCCTGGTTCAGGTTGCTGTTGGGTGCGGCGTTGACGTGCGACTGTTGCAACCAGCCGATGTCGCTGGTCATCCCAGCCCGCCTCTCCGACAAGCTCATTGAAAGGCCAGTCACAGGGCGCATAATAAGGATCCAGACTACTTCATTTAGTCTAATCCAGGGGCTTTTTTTGGTTCCTTTGCAGAAAATTGAAGGGGACCTGAATCCTGCGACCTCATGCAGCTCACTTCGCCACCAAATCAGCTTCCACGCCCCCCCCCCGGATTAATTCACATCACTGCCTCTCATGTCCACTACCCCACCACATGAATGACCATCCGCCCCGTCCCATTCCTTCTTCACTTCCGGCCATCGCCATCACCGCCCTGCACGCTGCAGTCTTGATCATGTGCTGGAGGACCGCAAACGTCGAACAACCCTTCGGCTATGCGGCAGCTGTTTGAACTGACGAGTTTCACCGGATTCAGACCCTCTGTGTCATAAAGAGACAACAGGGCATTTACTCCCAGGCCATTGAAAACTTATCACACGTCGCAACAGACAACAGACAATAGGTGCAGGAGTAGGCCATTCAGCCCTTCGAGCCAGCACCGCCATTCACTGTGATCGTGGCTGATCACCCACAATCAGTACCCAGTTCCTGCCTTATCCCCGTATCCCTTCACTCCGCTATCTTTAAGAGCTCTATCTAACTCTTTCTTGAAAGGATCTAGAGAATTGGCCTCCACTGCCTTCTGAGGCAGAGCATTCCACAGAACCACAACCCTCTGACTGAAAAAGTTTTTCCTCAACTCCATTCTAAATTGTCTACTCCTAATTCTCAAACTGTGGCCTCTGGTTCTAGACCCACCCAACATCGGGAACATGTTTCCTGCCTCCAGCGTGTCCAATCCCTTAATAATCTTATACGTTTCAATCAGATCCCCTCTCATCCTTCTAAGCTCCAGTGTATACAAGCCCAGTCGCTCCAATCTTTCAACAATAACATATTGAGGAAACCAATAATAGACAATAACAATATTGAACAATAACATATTGGGGTTAACATATGAGCGACGTTTGTCCGCTCTTGGACTGTATTCCTTGGAGTTTAGAAGAATGAGGGGAGACCTCAGAAACATTTCGAATGTTAAAAGGCATGGACAGAGTGGATGTGGCAAAGTTGTTTCCCATGATGGGGGAGTCTAGTACAAGAGGGCATAACTTAAGGATTGAAGGTCGTCCATTCAGAACAGAGATGCGAAGAAATTTTTTTAGTCAGAGGGTGGTGAATCTATGGAATTTGTTGCCACGGGCAGCAGTGGAAGCCAAGTCATTGGGTGTATTTAAGGCAAAGATTGATAGGTTTCTGAGTAACCAGGGCATCAAAGGTTATGGTGAGAAGGCGGGCGAGTGGGACTAAATGGGAGAATGGATCAGCTCATGATAAAATGGCGGAGCAGACTCGATGGGCCGAATGGCCTACTTCTGTTCCTTTGTCTTATAGTCTAATATGATAGTCCCGCCACCCCGGGAATGAACCGCGTGAACCGTCACGTCCGATTCCTTTCCCCGGAACGGTCCGACCTCCATACCCAGCCTCTTAACCGCACCATCCCACGGATACATGTGGCCCCACAGCCCAGAGGTCTGTTTCGGAGTTCACAATGATAAACCCTCATCACACTGCCCAGCGGTGTGAACGTCTGCTTTCTCAGGCTGCTGAAGAGATTTGGAGGCACGCGTACATCTATTTTGCAATGGTCCCGGCGGTTAAGTCATCAGACCGTGAGGCCGGGTGACTCCGTATCTCAGAGTCTCTGCTTTCATGATACAGATCTCTGGTCTGCCCGCCGCAGGTACAAGGAGCCGTGCACAGACCCACAGCAGGTTAAGGAGAACCCAGCCTCCGAATGAGGGCCTGTAGATTGACCAGCTAGTCCCAGCATCGCAGAGTTACATTATGCGCAGAGATGACAACACAAGATACATCCCTGGGAACGTCGGAATTTGAGGTGTGATCCCAAAGAGGTTTCGGAATACCGGGTTTATGTATCACCATATAACAATTACAGCACGGAAACAGGCCATCTCGGCCCTTCTAGTCCGAGCCGAACTCTTACTCTCACCTAGTCCCACCGACCGGTACTCAGCCCATAACCCTCCATTCCCTTCCTGTCCATATATCCATCCAATTTAACTTTAAACGACAACGTCGAACCTGCCTCAACCACTTCTACTGGAAGCTCGTTCCACACAGCTACCACTCTCTGAGTAAAGAAGTTCCCCCTCATGTTACCCCTAAACTTTTGTCCTCTAACTCTCAACTCATGTCCTCTTGTTTGAATCTCCCCCACTCTCAATGGAAAAAGCCTATCCACGTCAACTCTATCTATCCCCCTCATAATTTTAAACACCTCTATCAAGTCCCCCCTCAACCTTCTACGCTCCAAAGAATAAAGACCCAACTTGTTCAACCTTTCTCTGTAACTTAGGAGATGAAACTCAGGCAACATTTTAGTAAACCTCCTCTGTATTCTCTCAATTTTATTGACACCTTTCCTATAATCCGGTGACCAGAACTGTACACAATACTCCAAATTTGGCCAAACCAATGCCTTATACAATTTCAACATTACATCCCAACTCCTATACACAATGCTCTGATTATTAAAGACCAGCATACCAAAGGCATTCTTCACCACCCTATCCACATGAGATTCCACACCTTCAGGGAAGCTTGCCCGGCGGGCCTAACACCCAAGGACAGGGTCTGACCATCAAAGGTGGAATTTCAGCCCGGATCCCCACATTCTTCCTTAAGGAAGTCTTGTGTCATTCTGAAATCATCAGAGGTCAGACACCACGTCAAGGGCCGACGACGGCTTGTAGATTTTAGCACCATAATTGTAAACTAGTCTCTAAGCAGTTACTTTCAGCATTTTGGGCCAAATATCATCTTAATGGTCGTACCAAAGGAGGTGTAAGGTATTCCTTCTTCCTCTAGTTTACAGGTCACCATTGGGCCAGAGGGAACACCTGCTTAACACTGCCCACCGCGATTCGCAGTCACGCGAAGCCACGGGAGCAGGGGGCAGAGGGTCGTTTGTGCAGCCGTGCATATCACATGTCCTGGAGATGCTCCAAGACGCCAGGCAGACTGTTAATAATGCTGGGGTTAGCCATCTTGGAAAGGCACTGCCTTCCCTGGGATACTGAATCGGATCACTGATGACATTACTGCTGTCTCAGACCGAGCTCCGCCCCGGGTCTCTGATTAGCATGACCGGTGTCTCACTCCGCGCCCGCGTCCCATCCCGGGTCGCTGAGTGTCATTACAGGGGTCCCAGCAGGGTGGATAAAGGAAAAACAAAAACATTGGATGTTCTTTACCTGGATTTTCAGAAGGCATTTGATAAGCTGCCGCGCATGAGGCTGCTTAACAAGATAAAATGATGTGGCATTGCAGGAAATATACTGGCACGTTAGGGGGCACGTGGCCGAGTGGTTAAGGCATTGGTGTAGCGATCTGAAGGTCGTGAGTTCGAGCCCCGGCCCAGGTGGCGTGTTGTGTCCTTGAGCAAGGCACTTAACCACACACATTGCTCGGCGACGACACCGGTGCCAAGCTGTATGGGTCCTAGTGCCCTTGCCTTGGACAACATCGGTGTCGTGGAGAGGGGAGACTTGCAGCATGGGCAACTGCCGGTCTTCCATACAACCTCGCCCAGGCCTGCGCCCTGGAGAGTGAAGACTTTCCAGGCGCGGATCCATGGTCTCGCAAGACTGGTATGGATAGATGGGTGGCTAACAGTCAGGAAGCCAGCGAATGGGAATCAAAGGGGTCGATTATGGTTCGGAAGGGATCAGTGTTAGGACCACTACTCTTCACTTTGTTTTCAACGATTGGGACAACGGAATTGATGGCTTTACGGGCAAGTTCGTGGATGACACGGAAGTAGTTGGAGGGGTAGGTAGTGCCGAGGAAGCAATGCGATTGTACCGCGACTTAGACAAATCGGAAGAATGGGAAATAAGTGTCAGATGGAATACACAGTTGAGAAATGTATGATAATGTATTTTGGTAAAGGATCAATATTGCGCATTGCTATCTAAATGCAGAGAAAGCAACCCAACATCAGAGGTGCAGAGGAACTTAGGAGTCCTCATTCCAAGACTCCTAGAAAATCCACTTACAGGTTGAGCCTGTGGTGAAGGAGGCAACTGAAATGGAAACCATAGAAACTACAGCACAGAAACAGGCCCTTTGGCCCTTCTTGGCTGTGCCGAACCGTTTTCTGCCTGGTCCCACTGACCTGCACACGGACCATATCCCTCCATACACCTCCCATCCATGTATCTGTCCAATTTATTCTTAAATGTTAAAAAAGAACCCGCATTTACCACCTCGTCTGGCAGCTCATTCCATACTCCCACCACTCTCTGCGTGAAGAAGCCCCACCTAATGTTCCCTTTAAACTTTTCCCCCCTCACCCTTAACCCATGTCCTCTGGTTTTTTTCTCCCCTCGCCTCAGTGGAAAAAGCCTGCTTGCATTCACTCTATCTATACCCATCATAATTTTATATTCCTCTATCAAATCTCCCCTCATTTTTCTACGCTCCAGGGAATGAAGTCCTAACCTATTCAACTTTTCTCTGTAACTGAGTTTCTCAAGTCCCGGCAACATCCTTGTAAACCTTCCCTGCACTCTTTCAACCTTATTAATATCCTTCCTGTATTTTGGTGACCAAAACTGAACACAGTACTCCAGATTCGGACTCACCAATACAACCTCATCTTAACATTCCAGCTCTTATACTCAATACTTTGATTAATAAAGGCCAATGTACCAAAAGCTCTCTTTACGACCCTATCTACCTGTGACGCCACTTTTAGGGAATTTTGTATCTGTATTCCCCGATCCCTCTGTTCCACTGCACTCCTCAGTGCCTTACCATTAACCCTGTATGTTCTACCTTGGTTTGTCCTTCCAAAGTGCAATACCTCACACTCGTCAGTATTAAACTCCATCTGCATTTATTTCAAGGGGTATAAAATATATAAGTAAGGCCGTAACGCTGAGTCTTTATGAGACAGTTCTTGGAGTACTGTCGACAGTTTCGGACCTCTTGCCTTAGACAGGAAGTGCTGTCATTAGCAAGAGTCCAGCGGAAGTTTACAAGGAAATCTCCGGAAATGAAGTGGTGAACATACAAGGAACTTTTGGTAGCTTTGTGACAGTATTCACTAGAGCTTAGAAGAATGCGGGGGGAGGGGGGAGGAATCTCATTGAAACCTACTGAATATTGAAAGGAGAAGATAGGGTGGATGTGGAGGGGTTGGTTCATATCGGAGGGGTATACAGAATTAGGGGGTCCAGCCTCAAAACTTAGGGGGTGCCTTTTAGAACAGAGGTAAAGAGGATTTGTTTTTCAGTCAGAGAGTAGTGAACTCGGAAATGCTCTGCGAGGGACTGCGGTGGAGGCCAAGTCCGTGGGTATATTTAAGGCGGAATTTGATCCCTTCCTGGTCAGTCAGGGGACCAAGGGATTTGAAGAGAAGGCAGGTGTATGGAGTGTCACATACCCCATGGATACCTCGTGACTGTCTTATGACCATGATGCAATTGAGTAGCTGATGAGCATGATGTAATGGCCGTGTGGCGGTCACATGATGTAATTTTCCCGCCGATGTGAGGTCACGTGTTGACATGTTCTCACCGGGTATATAAAGGAGACCCCTGGGGCGACGCAGTTAGTTTCAGTTTAGACCGTCAGTCAGATACTCCGTCACGCTGCGTATTCCTCCCATGAAGCAGTTCAGTTTTAAAACGGGAGTTTTACTTTCTATCGTAAGGTGCAGAAGTGTTGGCCGGCAGTTTCACCAATCGCTGCCAGCTTTGTTGGTGTACCTTTTCAGTAGTATTGGAGACTGAAGGCCTGACTAAAGTACGGGAACCTTGACGGATGGGAATAAAGTTGGAGTCGTTCGGCGGTTTGATGAAGGACCGACCTTATCAAGGATTCGTTCAGAATACGGTGACCTGTATCTGTGATAACTCCTGCAAGAAGCAGGGAAGTTAGTGCAGTGTCGATTCTCCAGAGGAAAAGGTCAGTTCCTTTAAACCGTTTTATTTCCCTCGTCGTGACAGGGCAGGTTCCGGCTGGGATGAGCAGTAACGTCACATCTTAGAGGAATTCTTTACACCAGCAAAGTCTCTCCTAATTGACCGCATAAATCTCTTGGACTTTCGAATTTACCATTCCAAGAACTGTGTTCGAATTTACCACTTTAAGAACTGTTTTCGCATTTACCCTTTTAAGAACTGTTCCGGAGTTGCACTATAGCAGTTAACTTCCTGTCAAAATAGTCATTTGAATATTTTTCGCTATTGACGATCAGAGTTTAATAAACGTTTGGTTGTTTTTTATAAAACCTGACTGAATTGACATAGAAACACAGAAACATAGAAAATAGGTGCAGGAGTAGGCCATTCGGCCCCTCGAGCCTGCACCGCCATTCAGTATGATCATGGCTGATCATCCAACTCAGAACCCTGCACCAGCCTTCCCTCCATACCCCCTGATCCCCGTAGCCACAAGGGCCGTATCTAACTCACTCTTAAATATAGCCAATGAACTGGCCTCAACTGTTCCCTGTGGCAGACAATTCCACAGATTCACCACTCCCTGTGTAAAGAAGTTTTTCCTAATCTCGGTCCTAAAAGGCTTCCCCTCTATCCTCAAACTGTGGCCCCTCGTTCATTGCTGCCGGTCACGTGATAGGATTAGGTGGGATCCGGAATCAGCCGACTCGATGGACTGAATGGCCTAATTCTTCCCCTATAGCTTATGGTATTATATCCATATCAGGATAGCGTCTGACTTGATGTTGGTGATGTAGCAGGGCCGACCCTATTAAGTCTCAACAGGACAATATTGTGGCTACAGTGGAGATAACGCTGAGGCTTAAGATTTTAAGTAATGAACATTCTGAATTGCAAAAAAGGGCAATTTCAAGACTCTTAAAAGTGGTTAGTGTAGAGCAGGTGTTTGCCCAACAGGTGAGAATACTTCAAACCTAAAACTATGAATTGAACTCCAAAGTGTTCCTGTACCTCTGTCCTTCAGGGCGCTTCTGAAGTTAAGAAGGGATATGAAAGGTTTAGTCATGAAATTGGAATGATGTTTCAAACAGATTCACTAAATTCACTGATGTGCTGACGTTGGAGAGGGTGCAGAGAAGATTCACTGGAATGATTCCGGGAATGAGAGGGTTAACATATGAGGAACGTTTGTCCGCTCTTGGACTGTATTCCTTGGAGTTTAGAAGAATGAGCGGGGACCTCATAGAAACAGTTCGAATGTTAAAAGGCATGGACAGAGTGGATGTGGCAAAGTTGTTTCCCATGATGGGGGAGTCTAGTACGAGAGGGCATGACTTAAGGATTGAAGGGCGCCCATTCAGAACAGAGATGCGAAGAAATTTTTTTAGTCAGGGGGTGGTGAATCTATGGAATTTGTTGCCACGGGCAGCAGTGGAGGCCAAGTCATTGGGTGTATTTAAGGCAGAGATTGATAGGTATCTGAGTAGCCAGGGCATCAAAGGTTATGGTGAGAAGGCGGGGGAGTGGGACTAAATGGGAGAATGGATCAGCTCATGATCAAATGGCGGAGCAGACTCGATGGGCCGAATGGCTGACTTCTGCTCCTTTGTCTTATGGTCTTATGGTCTAATTGCAAGTATAGGAGACCCTGCTGGGGTAAAGAGAGTATTAGAGAGTGATCCAGTTAACTACAAGAGTAGAGCGGGGCTCGAAATGTTTTATTTCTTAAACGCTGTTAGGAAAATCATTAAGCGTTATTAAGAGTAAGAGGCGATTCGTGTGTCAGGATATTTCCGAGACTATCGATGTTCGCTGTGCACCAGACGTAAGATTTTTTTTTACCAGTCTTTAATATTCTTTCCTACATGATAATCCGTGCCCGGCTCTTCGTTTCCTTACAGTGCATAATACCAACATATTCAGCAAGCGTGGTTTAGTTTGGATCATGTAGACGATGGCATTAGGATTCAACGGGATATTGACAGGATGCACAATTTTGCTGGCATGTAGGAGGGAGAAGACGGCGGCGCGACGCAGCGCCCGCGGCCGTTCCGAATGATATCGATATGTGTTAACTAGGAGGCCGTGCACAATCAGGATTTGATGGAGACGGCCGTGAGAGCACAGAGAAACACCTGGAGAAACTTCTGAAATGGCCGCTTCGCTGCCGCTGCTACCGTGCGATCGGGAATCTCCGGAGGGGAAGGCCCCAAAACCCTCGGCTTTGCCTTTTGCCTGTTGCCGGGACCAGGGTCGAAGCACTCGGCAGAGATGGTGCTTGGTGTCGGGGAGCTGGTCGGAGGCTCGGAGTTTTCCGGACGGACTGAGAGTCGGACTGTGGTCGGATGCTTCCGGGATGCTGCACCGGCAAATTGGCGGCGCTGGAGGTTCACCGTCTGCTTGAGGTGATGGGACTTTCGAGAGACTTTGAGACTTTTAATGTGCCCATGGTCTGTTCTTATCAAATTACGGTATTGCTTTGCACTGTTGTAATTATATGTTATAATTATGTGTTTTTTTTGTCAATTTTTCAGTCGGTTTGTCATGTGTTTCTGTGATATCATTCTGGAGAAACATTGTATCATTTCTTAATGCGTGCATTACTAAATGACAATAAAAGAGTACTGCGTGCCCTCATAATCTAATCTAACCTAATGTTTCAGTTGGTGATCAATCCAGGAAAAGATGTGCAGTGGAACAAAATGGAAATTGACGACAGCGTAGAAAGTGATCAGCAGGCTTCAGCAGTGCGGGAAAGCAGTCTGATATTGCGGTCCAGTGTTCTTCAATGTTGTCTCGCAAGCTAATAGTGGTTAGGAATGTGTGTGGTGTGTTGGCCTTCTTTAGATTGGGAAATTAGTTTAGGAGCCGTGAGGAGGGAGGAGAAGATGGCGGCGCGACGCAGCGCCCGCAGCTCTCCAGTGAAATGATATCGTATTTGTAAGTAGGATGCCGTGCACAACCCTGATTTGATGGAGACAGACGTGACAAGCGCGGAGGAACATCTGGAGAAACTTCTGAAATGCCCGGTTCGCTGCCGCTGCCACTGTGCGATCGGGAATCTCCGGAGGGGAAGGCCCCAAAATCCCCGGCTTTGCCTGCTGCTGGCGACCGAGGCTGCGGTCGAAGAGTTCGGATAGAGATGGCGCTCGGTACTCGGTGTCGGAGGGCTGATCGGAGCTCGAAGTTTTCGGGCCACTCAGAGTCGGACTGTGGTCGGGCATGGCAGGGAGAGTTTTTCTTCCTTCTCCCGTCTGCGTGGGATGTGGGACATTCGTGAGACTTTGAACTTTCTTACTGTGCTCATGGCCTGTTCTTCATCAAGTTATGGTATTGTTGCACTGTTGTAACTATATGTTATAATATGTTTTTGTTAGTGTTTCAGTCTTGGTATGTCCTGTGTTTCCCTCACTACCATTCAGGGCCCCAGACAGTCCTTCCAGGTGAGGCGACACTTCACCTGTGAGCCGGCTGGGGTGATATACTGCGTCCGGTGCTCCTGATGTGGCCTTCTATACATTGGCGAGACCCGACGCAGACTGGGAGACCGTTTTGCTGAACACCTACGCTCTGTCCGCCAGAGAAAGCAGGATCTCCCAGTGGCCACACATTTTAATTCCACATCCCATTCCCATTCTGACATATCTATCCACGGCCTCCTCTACTGTAAAGATGAAGCCACACTCAGGTTGGAGGAACAACACCTTATATTCCGTCTGGGTAGCCTCCAACCTGATGGCATGAACATCGACTTCTCTAACTTCCGCTAATGCCCCACCTCCCCCTCGTACCCCACCCATTATTTATTTATTTATTTATTTATTTATATATACACATTCTTTTCCTCCCTCTGTCCCTCTGACTATACCCCTTGCCCATCCTCTGGATTTCCCCCCTCCCCCTTTTCCTTCTCCCCGGACCTCCTGTCCCATGATGCTCTCGTATCCCCTTTGCCAATCACCTGTCCAGCTCTTGGCTCCATCCCTCCTCCTCCTGTCTTCTCCTATCATTTCTGATCTCCCCCTCTCCCCTCCCACTTTCAAATCTCTTACTCACTCTTCGTTCAGTTAGTCCTGACGAAGGGTTTCGGCCTGAAAAGTCGACTGTGCCTCTTCCTCGAGATGCTGCCTGGCCTGCTGCGTTCACCAGCAACTTTTAAGGAAGTTACGCTCTTCCGACCCCCAACAGGAGATCGCGTTGTGCAGTTCGAATAGCGGCCTGCTGTGCGTTGGTAATGTTCTGCACCGTCCTCTCAATAAAGCAAAAGTGTGCAAATATCTAAGTTAAAATTTCCCAAATAAGAATGGGACCGGTATCTCACAAATATGGAAGGTTTGTACGTATCTCATTTGGACTGGTCTCCTTTTAGTTTTCTTCACCAGCTCGTATTTCTTTCAAACAGAATAAATCTGCGCCAGCACACACACTATTACAGCGCTCTGCAGCACCCAGGGGAACTGGGTGGTCTCCATTCATCAAATACAGACACGAATGTGGAAAACTCACGGGAGAGAAGCGCTAACAGGATTTGATGACGGCGGGAGGAGAGAGTGCACAGCCCTGCGGTGAAAATGATATCATATCCGTTAAATAGGAGCCGTGGACAATTCTGATTTGATGGAGACGGACGTGAAAGCACAGAGGGACATCTGGAGAAATTTCTGAAACGCCGGTTCGCTGCTGTCGTTACTGCGCGATCGTAAATCTTCCGGAGGGAAGGCCTCTAAATCCCCGGCTTTGCCTGCCGTTGGCGACCGAGATTGAGGTCGAATCGCTCGGATAGAGATGGCGCTCGGTACTCGGTGTCGGAGAGCTGATCGGAGGCTCGAAGTTTTCAGACGACTCAGAGTCGGACTGTGGTCGGGCATGGCAGGGAGAGTCTTTCTTCCTTCTCCCGTCTGCGTGAGATGTGGGACATTCCAGAGACTCTGAACTTTTTACTGTGCTCATGGACTGTTCCTCATCAAGTTATGGTATTGTTGCACTGTTGTAACTATATGTTATAATTATGTGGTTTTGTCAGTTTTTTCAGTCTTGGTCTGTCCTGTGTTTTGTGATATCACACCGGAGGAATATTGTATCATTTCTTAATGCTTGCATTACTAAATGACAATAAAAGAGGACTGCGTGTCCTCATAATCTAATCTAATCTAAATATTAGCCGAAACTTCAATTGCCACCAAATAAAGGTTATCCTATCGATCAAATGCACATCCCGATCAAACGAGCAAAGGGCCTGACGGGAAGTTTGATCACAATTTTCTGACGGACAAACAGACGATCGGACAGCCACGTCACCGAATCCGCTGCAAACGACACAACCAGTAGTTGATGATGTGACGGGGTCCTGAATTACCCCTATGAACTGTGCTTTTGAAAAGAGAAAGAAAGAGTTATTTAACACCGACATCTTGTTTTTAAGAGAGAGAGAGAGAGAGGCGCGAAGACTGCTTGGAGATGATGTTATAGACAATAGACAATAGGTACAGGAGTAGGCCATTCGGCCCCTCGAGCCAGCACCGCCATTCACTGTGACCATGGCTGATCATCCGCAATCAGTATCCAGTTCCTGCCTTCTCCCCATAACCTTTGACTCCGCTATCTTTAAGAGCTCTATCCGTCTCTTTCTTGAAAGCATCCAGAGACTTGGCCTCCACTGCCTTCTGGGGCAGAGTTTTCCATATATCCAGCACTCTCTGGGTGGAAAAGTTTTTCCTCAACTCCGTTCTAAATGGCCTACCCCTTATTCTTAAACTGTGGCCTCTGGTTCTGGACTCACCCATCAGCGGGAACATGCTTCCTGCCTCCAGCGTGTCCAATCCCTTAATAATCTTATATGTTTCAATCAGATCCCCTCTCATCCTTCTAAATTCCAGTGTATACGATCCCAGTCGCTCCAATCTTTCAACATATGACAGTCCCGCCATCCCGGGAATTAACCTTGTGAACCTACGCTGCACCCCCTCAATAGCAAGAATGTCCTTCCTCAAATTTGGAGACCAAAACTGCACACAGTACCCCAGGTGTGGTCTGTACAGCTGCAGAAGGACCTCTTTGCTCTTATACTCAATTCCCCCTGTTATGATTTTTCGGTAGCATGTTTACATTTCTACAAGGACATGGCCTGTTTGTACGTTCTTACACAGTGAAAGAAGGGAGGAACTGATCTGAGAGAGAGTTAGTACTCAGCACGGGGAGATAAATAGAAGGTCAGGTGATAGACCTGCAACACATGATTGTGGACACTGAATGAGCTTTGTTGTGCCCACAGGGAAAAAAAAAGTGGATTTTTAGAGGATCGATCAGTCGGACCGATCAGTGGCTCTTGCAACGTGAAAAGGGAGTGACCGGTGGGGAGTTGTCCATGTGGCCAACCCCTGCCTGTGTTGATAATTCCACCACAGAAGAACGGTCCCCTTTGTTGTGGTCACGGTCGGTGACTTCTAAAGGATTTCGGAGAACAACGGGAAGATCGACGGCGTCAGCTCATCTGAAGAATTAAGTATCTCTCTCTCCCTCTCTCTCTCTCTCTCCATCCCTACTCAACTCAATACCACGGACTGAACTGAACTTTACTCATTATCGTAAGACTATCTATTTACCCGTAGACTTGAAGAAACTTGATTTTCATATATTTCCACACTTATATATATTACTTATATATTACTGAAGCAAGACCTTCCAGGCGCAGATCCATGGTCTCGCGAGACTAACGGATGCCATCTATATATATATATTCATTGCTGACCCGTTTTATATATCTGATTTTATATTACTGTATTGCGTAGTTACTGATAAATAATATTGGTTAATAGTAATGTTTTCCATCTCTGGTGGTTCTTTAACCCGTCACGGGGTACGTGACAAAATTGAGGTGAACTGTCTGCTGGATGGAGGGAAAGGAAATTGTTACATAACTAGATCTCTGCAACCAGAAATATTAATATGAGCGAGTTTCAGAACATAATTAAAGGATTTTCATATGAATTCAGAGGACGAGGTTAACTCCGTTCTGAGAAAGGTTTAATCTGATTTCATTTCATCAAAACCCGCTGCTACTGGGTGGTCCGGAATCTACGGAGGAGAAGACCTCTGAATCCTCGGCTTTGCTTGTTTCGGCGGCCGGGACGAGGTCGACCCGAAGGAGGGTCCCGGCCCCGAAACGTTGACGGGTCGTTTCCACGGATGCTGCCCGACCTGCTGAGTTCCTCCAGCGCGTTGTGAGTGCTGCTTCGACCCCAGCATCTGCAGAGAATTTTTTTGTGTTTACGGGATGAGGCCAAAGGCGCTCGAGAGAGGATGGCGCTCGGGAGGCTGCATCAGAGGGGCTGGTCGGAGGCTGGAAGTCTTTGGATGGGCTCCGAGTCGGCTGTGATCGGGTGCTTCCAATGCATCGGCAGTTGTCGGTGCCTGGAAGTTTATGGCAGGGAGAGTTTCTCCCTTTTTTGCCGCCTGCTATCGGGGACTCGGGGGTCGATAGACTCGGGGACTTTGAGACTTTTTTTTACCGTGCCCATGGTTTGTTCTTCATCAAATTATGGTATTGCTTTACAGTGCTGTAACTATATGCTATAATTACGTGGTTCTGTCAGTGTTAGTCTTTGGTTTGTCCTGTTTTTCTGTGATATCACTCCAGAGAAACATTGTATCATTTCTTAATGCATGTATGCATTTCTAAATGACAATAAAAAGAGGGCTGAGTGTTCTCATAATCTAGTTCTTGCAGGCGGATTTACTCGAGCTGTTGGGAGTGGTTTAAATTAATATGAATTAAATTAATCTCCTCTGCACCCTGTCTAATCCAGGCAGCCGGGGTTGAAGCTCTCGGCAGAGGATGGTGCTCGGAGGGGCTGGTCGGAGGCTCGAAGTTTTCGGACGGACTCAGAGTCGGCTGCGGTCGGGTGCTTCCAATGCATCGGCAAGTTGTCGGCGCTGGGAGGCTCATGGCGGGGAGAGTTTCTCCCTTCTGCTGCCTACGTGAGATGATGAGTCGATCGGGAAGTGAGACTTTTTTTTTTACCGTGCCCATGGTCTGCTCTTTATCAAAATATGGTATTGCTTTGCACTGTTGTAACAATATGTTATAATTATGTGGTTTTGCCGGTGTTAGTCTTTGGTTTGTCCTGTTCTTTTTTAGTGATATCACGCTGGAGGAACATTGTAGCATTTCTTAATGAATGCATTTCTAAATGACAAAAAACGAGGACTGAGTGCCCTCATTATCTAAATAAATCGGGGCGGAGCTCATAGAGCAGTGACGAGTTCAAATTTACAGCTTGGAATTTATTAAACATCTCTCGGTGGGTGATAACGGGATATCAAGGAATAACTTTCAAAATTTACAAATGAATCCGAGCCAGAAAATGTTTTCAAAAGTAAAATAAGGTGGATTCATCATCTGCGATTCCTTTCTGTACATCCCCCCCCCCATCCCCCCACTCGCTGACTTCTTCCAGACCCTAGTTCAGGCCGTTCCTGTGTGTGGGCCTGATACGTCTTTGTTTCAACTGAATCAATGTAACTGTACACACCGGTCCACCTCTCCCACAAGCTCATTGAGTTAGCAGCCACGGCGGACAAATCAGGATCGAGATTTAGGATAATTTCACTTAGTCTAGTGTCCCCGCAGCGGAAGATAAATTCCCGCTTAGTCTTGAGGGAAGGGGTGGGGGAGAGGGAGGGGGAGAGGGGGGAATGAAAGGGAGGAGAGGATGAGAGGTGGGGAGAGAGGTTGAGGAGAGGGAAGGGGGATAGGGAGAGGGGGAGAGGGACGGGAGGAGAGGGTGAGAGGTGGGGAGAGAGGGAAGGGGAGATAGGGAGAGGGAGGGGAGAGAGTGTGAGAGGTGAGGGGGAGGGAGAGGAGGAGGGGGAGAGAGCGAGGGGAATGTAAGAAGGTCGGGCGAGAGAGAAGGGGGAGGGGAGATAGGGAGAGGGAGGAGAGGAGAGGGTGAGGGGGACTGAGAGGGGGAGGGGAGAGAGGGAAGGGGAGATAGGGAGAGGGAGTGGAGGAGAGGGTGAGAGGCGAGGGGGAGGGAGAGGAGGAGGGGGAAAGAGGGAGGGGAGTGTGAGAGGGTCGGGCGAGAGGGAAGGGGGAGGGAGAGGTGGTGAGGCGGGGAGAAAGGTGGAGGAGAGGTGGGGGGCAGAGGTGAGGGCAGCGTTTAAGGATTAATGGTGGATCAGAGTGAAGTAGAGGCAGGTAGGGAAAGGGGAGGGTAGGAGGGAGGGAGGAGAGGAGAGGTTAGGAAGGAGGGAGGGAGGAGAGGAGAGGTTAGGAAGGAGGGAGGGGAGGAAATGGAGAGGGAGGGCATGAGGGGAGCTGAAGGAGAGATGAGGGGAAGAGGAAGGAGAGCGTTGGGGGGAGGAGACGGACGAGGGGTGGGTGAAGGATGAGGGGAAAGTAAGACGGGATGGGGTGCGGGGTGGTGGAGGACGAAAAGATGGAGCAAATGTTCGCTCCGCCTGCCGCGAGCTGATCGGAAGCCACCGGGGTCGCGCGAGGGGGTGGGCGGGGGCAGCCCGCAAGGGTGTCCAGGCTTGTCGGAGAGAACAAGCGGGCAAACACCACCAACCACCCCCCCCCCACCACCACCCCGCCACGCCTCGCCCCGCCCGTCCCCGCCCCACCGTCACGGGGAGAGCGGCTGGGAATGAAGCCGGGCCGCTGGGCCTGTGCTCTTCGCCCTGAGCCACTTGGCGGGGCGGGAGGGCGGAGGGCCGGGGCTGCGAAGGGCGGGCTAGGAAGGACGGAGGCGGCCCGGCCGAGGCAGGTGGAGGGACGGCGGACGGAGATGAAGCGGGTGGTAGGGGAGAGAACGCAACCGCTCGGCCCACAGGGAGTATACTAGCAACATAAGGAGGGGAAGAGGGCGGGGCCGTAAATATTGGTGTCAATAGGGGATAGCCTGTCTCAATTCCTCCTGTAGTCTACAACCAGCTCCTTTGTTTGTGCGACATTGAGGGCGAGGCTGTATTCTTGACGCCACTGTGTCGGGGTGATGATTTCTTCCCTGTAGGCTGCCTCGTTATTATTTGAGACGAGGCCAGTCGGTGTAGCGTCACCAGCAAATTGGACACCCTGCGCGTTCAGAGAGGCTGTTCCGCACCCGGCCGCTGTGACGCCCGGTTATTGGAGTTTTACTGTCGCCTTCCTGTCCGCTTGAACCGGCCCGGCCGCTCTCCCCTGACCTCTCTCGTTCGCAGGGCGCTTTCGCCCGCGGAGACGCCGCTCGTTCGGGCCAACACTTTAATGAGCGGATCCCCGTTTTACGCGCGGACAAGTCGGCTGCCGGCACCGCGCCGGCGAGGGGGGACACGCGAACACGCAACGCGGGGCAGGGTGGGGAGACGAGCAACAGGAGGCCGGGAGAGGCGGCGAGGCCGAACCGGGAGGCCGCAGCCTGGGACCGGAGTGCTGAGAGCGGCCGGTGTTGGGGAGGAGGGGGCAGGGCGATATGCGAGAGGGACGTGGGCTCCTGGGTTGAAGCCACGGCCTGAGGCGAGAGCGGATGGCGGGGTAGGGGGAAGGGGACTCGAGGGAGGGAGGGAGGGAAGGAGGGAGATCGTAGCAGTGAGGGGTGGGAGGCTAAGTGAGGGAGGGAAGGGGAGAGAGGAGGTTTTGACGGAGGTTTGGAAGGACCGAGGGAGAGAGGGAGGTGGAGAGGATGGAGGGAGCGGAGGAGAGGAGAGAATGAGGAGAGGAGGGAGAAAGGGAGGCGAGGAAGGAGAGAGGGAATGAGTGAGGGAAATGGAGAATGGTCGGGGAGAGGGAGAGAGGAGGGAGAGAGGGAGGTGGAGAGGAAGGAGCGAGGGGCGAGGGAGGAGAGTGTTGAGGGAGAAGGGGAG